>NC_143575.1:213773899-214075774 GCF_048544385.1 Mastigoproctus giganteus
GGCTATCAACTTCCACGACAAGGGATGGAAGTCTGTTCCACCAACCAACCACCCGCTGGCTAAAGGCAAATTTCCGCACGTCTATCCTACATCTGTCTTTCCTCAATTTGAATTTATGCCCAGTCAGGTGATTATTCTGAGCGAGAGGAAGAATCCCATCAGCATTGAGCATGCTCAAACCATTCAAGGCTTTATACACCTCTATCAGATCACCTCGTTGGTGCCTAGTCTCCAGACACTGTAATTTGCAAAACTTAAGCCTTTCTTCGTAAGAGCACCCCTTTGTTCCATTGACTAATCTTGTTGCCCTTCTCTGTACTCGTTCCAGCAGCTCTACATCCTTCTTGAAATGAGGCCTCCAGACCTGTATACAGTACTCTAGGTGTGGCCTGACCATTGCCTTATACAAGGGAATATCACCTCCTTATCCCTGCTAGAAAAATTCCTATATATCATTGACAATACACCATGAGCTACTCTTGCAGCCCGTCTGCACTGCTCAGAGAACTTCATATCTGCCTGCACAACCACCCCCAGGTCCCTTTCATTCTCTACCACTGTCAGTGTAGTACCACAGAGTTGATACGTTGCCCTGGGGTTGCTGTTTCCCATGTGTAGTATCCTGTTGCCCAGATCCTGTTGCAGTAGCATGGTGTCAGTAGTGTCCTTGACAACCCTGCCAACCTTCATATTGTCTGCAAACTTGGACATTACGCTTGATATACCATCATCAATATCATTTATGAATACAGAAAACAATAATGGACCCAACACTGAGCCCTGAGGGACTCCACTAATAACATTAGTCCACGACGAGCAGTGTCCATTGATTACCACTCTCTGTCTTCTCCCCCTCAGCCACCCCTTTATCCACAGCAGCAATTTGCCTCCAATGTCACAGTGCTCCAATTTGTGCAGCAGTCTTCCATGTGCAACAGTATCAAAAGCCTTTCTAAGATCCAAGTATATAATATCAAAGTTATTCCCTGCATCCAGTTCCTTTGTGACTGTATCATAGTATCCAATCAAATTGGTCAGGCAAGACTTCCCCTTAACAAAACCATGCTGTGTCCGAGCTATAACTGAAGTCTTGTCTAAATGATCCCGCAGTGCTTCTTTAACTAGTGCCTCCATTAATTTTTCTGGAACAGAAGTTAAACTCACAGGTCTATAATTACTTGTGTCAGCCTTTGATCCTCCTTTGTGAATTGGGGTCACATTTGCACATCTCCAGTCTGTGGGTACCTCCGCTGAGTCCAAGGAAGCTCTCATAATTATGGCTAAGGGTTTGCTTACTTCCTCTGCTGCCTCCTTTAATATAACTGGATAGATCCCATCCACCCCGGGTGCCTTGTGTTTATCTTCGACAATTTCTCCTCCACTTTACTCTCAGTTATTACAAGATTCTCTGGCTTACTGCTAGAGTTGAATACACCTCTGGCTTTCCCCTCGTTAAATAACTCCTCATGGGTGAATGTCGATGCAAAATATTCATTTAGTTTGTTAGCTACCTGAGCAGGATCATCAACAGTTGACTCCTCGATATCAAGTGGATCAATCTGATTCATCCCCTTACTTCTAGAATTTACGTAAGTAAAGAACTCTTTGCATCCCTTGCCAAAGATTTCTCGTAATCTGCCTTCGCCTGCCTAACCTCCTTTGTCACTTGGTTACAGATCAACTTGTATATATCATAGGCTTCTGTGTCATGTGTTAATTTGTATGTATCCCATGCATGTTTCTTCTCTGCCATATGCCTCATCAGTTCATCTGACATCCATTTAGGCCTAAACCTTGAAAAATATTTCTTAGTTGGTATGTAAAGCCTAGTAGCTTCCAAGATAAGTTCTTTGAATGCTTCCTATTTTGCATTTGCTGTTGGTAACATCATCAGTTGGTTCCACTGTATAGAATTTAAATACTGTCTCAGTCCATCGTAGTCGCCTTTACGAAAGCAATAACCCTTCCCTTTACCCCTAATTGTAGTTTCCTCTTTGAGTAAATCCCACTTCAGCACACTGTGATCACTGCCACCTAGTTGTTCATTTACTTGCAGATTCTTAATGCATGAAGAATCACTGCTGATAATCAAATCAAGAGTATTCCTTCCTCTAGTTGGCTCCCGAACATGCTGATGTAGAAAACAATCATCCAATAAATCCACAAAAGCCTTGCTAGTGTGTGAGTGACCAGCCCCCAAATTCCAGTCAATATCTGGGAAATTAAAATCTTCCATTATAAGACTCTGATTTACTGGCCCACTCTATTTCCCTGTACAGTTTCTTATTATACTCATCAGAGTCATTAGGCCTATAGCACACTCCTACTCTCAATTTTGATCTTACAATGCTTAAGTCACACCAAACTGACTCGACACTGCACTGTCCAGCGATGTCCACTGGCTTCACTTCCTTGGATTTTATGTATTTCTTAACTAATAGCATAACCCCTCCTCCCTTCCTAGCCAGTCTATCTTTTCTGTAGACGTTGTACTCCCCAAATTCCAGTTCTGCATTCCTTATATCTGTGTGACACCACGTCTCTGATATCCCAACAATATCTGCCTTTGATGTTTCGCGCAATACCTCAAATTCATCAAATTTATCCTTGTGTTCTAACTACTCAGCCTGCATCATCCCTAGGTATTTGTAGGTCTCTTCTTCTGTCATAGCTTCGATCTCTTTACCAGTCAGCAGCTGATAGTTTCGGCCAACTAAATTTCCCTAGTGCAGTGTGTGGGTCTTGCATTTATCTAGACCAAATTCCGTCCTGATGTCCTTACTGAATTCTTCGGTGATCCGGAGTAGTTGCTGAAGTTGCTTCTCGGTTGCCGTGTAGAGCTTGATGTCATCCATGTACATCAGGTGTGGTGAGGGTGTACAGGTTCTTTCTTCCTTCTTTGAGGTTATATCCATACTTTCTGCCGCTGAGCATGGTGGACAGCGGGTTGAGTGCTACACAGAACCATAGTGGGCTCAAAGCATCTCCCTGAAAGATTCCTCTTCTAATGGGGATTGGCCTGATTGTGATATTCTCGACCTTAATGGTGGTACTCCATTTCGCCATCGTTGCTCCTAGGAAGTTTGTCATTATCGGATTGACCTTGTAGATCTTCAGGGTCTCTATTAGCCAGCAATGAGGTACGGAGTCGAAGGCCTTGCAGTAATCAATGTCGGCCGTCTATAGGTTGCGGTTCTTCTTGTAGACTCGCTGCATAACTGGGGCATCTATTGTTAATTGCTCTTTGCATCCTTTGCTCTTCCGCTTGCATCGTTTCTGCTGTTCGGCCATTATGTTCTGACTCTCTAAGTGGGCTGATTTCTTCTTGGTTATGCAGCTGGTTAGGATCTTGTACATCGTTGGGAGTCAAGTGATTGGCCTGTATTTCGCCGGGTTTCTTGTATCTTCGTCTTTAGGCTTCAGATATGTGACTCCTTCGGTGAGCAACTTCGGGACTGTCTCCGGGTGCCTTATCATTCGAGTGAACTGCTCTGCTAGAGTGTGTGTGTGTGTGTGTGTGTGTGTGTGTGTGTGTGTGTGTGTGTGTGTGTGTGTGTGTGTGTGTGTGTGTGTGTGTGTGTGTGTGTGTGTGTGCAGGTGAGCTTCTTGTACCAGTAGTTGTGGATGTTATGAATTCCTGGGGTTCGCCAGTTGTGGGTGTTCTTGATCGACTGTTTTACTCCTTCTTCTTCTCGAATCTCCAACTTTCGCATCTCTTATATGTTTTTGGTTTTCTTCCGTTCCACTTCCATCCATGGTGCTCTGCTGTTATGTCTTACTTCACTGCTCCAGATATTTCCCCAGAACTCCTCGATCGCCTTCTTCTCGGGTGGTCCGTTTCCTGCTTTCTCATCTTCACCCAGTTTCCTGTAGAAGGCTCTTTGGTCCTCATCGAAGATTCGGTTGTTTATTTTCCTCTGGGAGCTCTCTTTGTATTGGTGTCGTCTCTTGCTGAGTGCGAGGTGGTTCTGCTTCAGTGTGTCCAAGTATTATCCTATTCTCTGATTTCTAGTCTCATTTTTGCTGTGAACACTGTCTCTCTTGAGGATGCTCTTCACCTTTCCAATCAATTTCTTACTTCTATTACCCTGTTGGTACTGGGTCAACTGACCTATCTTGACTCTTAATTCTTCTGTCTTCTGCTGAAGTCTTCTTTCCCAAGCTGGCGGTTCCTTCTCTTTTCGGTTCTTCTGCTGCTGGTCTCTCGTTTCTTTTCCATTAATCCTAGTTGCTACTATGGCAGCACAGTATACGGCTGTGTGGATAGTCTCCAGCGTTGCACCATTGTTGTCAAGGTAATGTGGCATTATTTGCCGATTGAGGTGGTCTGTTACTTTCCACAGGATCTTATTTGGCCTCTGCTTAGATATCACGTGGGTTCTTGTGGGGTCCATTCCTTCGAATTCTCTTAAAGCCTTCTTCCACTCGTCTTCTATTCTGGATATCATGACTTCGTCTCTTTCCACTTCAGCTACTCTAGGTTGTATTTCATATTGCTGTTTCTCCTCTGATTTCATGGTATGCTGTTCCTCCTCTGGTTTTATATTCTTTGTACTTTGGAGTTTACCGCTGACATCTTGTTTGATTTTTCCTAAGATTTTTTTTTTTTATGTGAACCCAAAACACGAGAGGTATTAGAACCTATAGTACTTAGTACCGAGCTTGGGCTTGGAGGTTGAGAAGACGAAAGAAGATATTTGTTGACATTGGACTTGAATTTCTGTAGATTGTAATTTTCAGGAAATACGTATAAAGGAAGTTGTTTCAGAAAACGGCAGTTGAATGAATAAATGAGGAAGATGAAAAGTTGGTTCTGTCAGTTTGAACTTGGAAAGCAAAATGATGTTGACTGGTTGCAGCACGTGTTCGGACTGTTTTGAAAGAGAGAGTGGGAATTATAGAAGCCAATTCAGAAGAACAGTGCCCATGGAAGTATCTGTAGAAGAGGCATGCAGCAGAAACAGTGCGTCCAAGAGAAAGCGAGTGGAGAGACTCTGTTACAGATGAATCATTAATTAACTTAACTGCCCTCTTCTGAATGGAATCTAGAAGCCTGAGAGAGGTTTTGGGGGCACCACCCCAGATGTGGGAACAATATTCCATGGCTGGGCGGATTTGCGATTTATACAGAGTGAGCAGCTGTTTGGAAGAAAAGTAACGCCGAGAGCGAAAGAGAAAACCAAGTTTTTTAGATGCAGAGGAAGCAATATTTGTAATGTGCTTGTGCCAAGAGAGATTAGAAGTCAGGGTAATCCCCAAAAGAGATATATCATTTTGCCTAGGAATTGGAGTGTCACTAAACATAAGTATAGGAGCAGAAGAATCCTTTTTGCGAGATATAAGACAAGACTGAGTTTTAGAAGGGTTGAAATCAACTAAGTTGTCTTTGCCCCACTGGAGAATTACCTGAAGATCGGCATTTAAGGAATTGGTAGCAGATTTTCGAGAAGTTGAAGCTGATTGAGCAGGACAAGGTTTCTCAAACTGGAAAGTGGAATGCAATATGCTATCATCGGCAAAACTATGGATAGGATTTCCAGTGAATGGAAGAAGGTCATTGATATACAAGAGGAAAAGAGTGGGGGAAAGAACTGAACCTTGGGGGACACCGGCATTAGTGGAGAAGTTAGAAGACAGAGAGCCATCTACCATCACCCTCAGTGAGCGATCAGAGAGAAAACTGGATAACCAATTACTAAAAACAGTTGGCAAACCATAAGATGGAAGCTTGTTTAGAAGACCTTTATGCCAAACACGATCAAAAGCCTTTGAGATGTCAAGAGCAACTACTTGTGTTTCACGGAACCTTTCAATTGAATTAGTACATAAATGGGCAACATAAGCCAGAATATCACCAGTGGATCGACACTGACGGAATCCATACTGGCGATCATTGATCAGACGGAAGGTTTCTAGGTAGTTTAAGAGTTGGCGGTTAATTGATTTCTCCATTACTTTAGAAAGAGTAGAAGTAATTGCAATGGGACGATAATTGGATGGGAGGGATTTGTCACCCTTTTTAGGAACTGGCTGGATATGAGCAAATTTCCAAGCAGAAGGAAAAACACCTTTGGAATAAGAAAGTGAGAAAAGGCGGCAAAGAATAGGAGTAAGTTCAGGAGTACAGGTTTTGAGAACAGGTGGAGAAATACCATCAGGACCTGGAGCTTTCTTAGCATCAAGATTCATCAAATTCCTTCTCATATATCCTTTTGACGGAAGACAACATGAGGCATTGAATGGAGCGTGTTGGGAATGGTGGGAGGTGTTTTACCAAGATCATTAATACATGAGCTGGAAGAAAAATGGGATGCTAGCAGGTCAGTTTTATCCTTGGCTGAAGTGACAACAGAACCATCTGGTTTGGACAGAGGTGGGAGCAGAGATGGGCAAACGTTGCGGCCAATAGCTTTGGCAAGAGACCAGAATGCTCGGCTACCATTATGCCAAGAAGCAAGGTTTCTACTCTTAGCCTTTCAAACTCTAGTTTGGACTGATTAATAACTGCTTTACAATTGTTGCGAGCTTTGGTGTTGGCAGAAAATGAAACTGAAGAATTAGAAACAAGCCAATTACGATATGCGACATTGTTCTCTTGGACAGCCTTAGCACATTTATTGGAAAACCAAGGTTTAGATAAAGGACGGGATTTTAAAGTGGAGTGTGGGATAAAGGATTCCATTCCTGTAAGAATAATTTCACTGACACGACTGAGCAAACGTTGACATCTGAAGTTTTGAAACAGTAATCCGAACAAGGAAAAGAAGAAAAGAAGTCTCGCAGGTCGTCCCGTTTTGCATTCTTGTAATGGCAAACAACACGAGGTTGGGAATAGCCATGAGATAAAGGTTCGATTGGAGAAGAGACAATCACCAAGTTGTGATCTGAAGTGCCTAAACGACCTCTCACTTCGACTGTGTACTTGGAAGGGTTGTTTGTGAGAAAAAGATCAAGCGTATTGGCTGTATGATTAGGATTGTCCGGTATTCTTGTAGGTGAATGAACAATCTGTGCTAGGTCATTAGTAATTGCAAAAGCCTCAGCATCTCGACCTGCTGGGTCGGTGTGACTAGAAAATGGAATCCAGCTGGAGTTGTGAACATTTAAATCACCAAGGAAAATTACCTCAATGTTAGGAAAGTTGGACTGGAGAAAGTCAAGTTGCAAAGAGAGGAAATCAAAGAGCTCCAAGTGATTAGAGGAGTTGGGAGAACGGTAGAGACAACAGATGAATTTGACACAATGAGGTAGAGAGATTTTAAGCCAGAGAAGATCAAAGAGAGGAGATTCCAAATTGCCAAGTCTCTGACAGGGAATATCAGAACGGACATGTGCACAAGTACCACATTTGAGGCGATAGGAATCATACAGGGAATAATTTGAGCATCTCAGATGAGCAGTAGTTGAATCAACCGATAACTGAGATTCTGTTAGAAAAAGTACATGGGGTTTGGCAGACTGCATGTGGAAATGGACATCGTTGAGATTAGAATTGAGACCACGTATATTTGTGAAATGAATTAAGAAGTCCTTCGGAGGTTTAGATCTTTTCGCAGATAAGCTTGCTCTATTAGTTTGACAATTCATGGTGTATTCAATAGTAAGAAAAAGTGGATGGGACATGCTGTATGAAGTAATGAAATTTTTGGATATGGCGTACATGTGGTAAGAATATACCCAGATCCTTGACATAGCGTGGCCTCGACAATGCTCCCCACATACACACTACTCGGACTCGCTCCAGTGCGAGTAGTGTGTATTACTCGGACTGGAGTACTCTACTACCTCTAGTAGGAGAGGTAGTAGAAGATGGCAGGAGCTATTAGGCTCTTCGTGAAGATGGTCCTTCTTTGGTCTGCTAATCGCTGCTAATATCCGGATATTCGGTGACCTGAATATCCGCGTATCATTCCAGCCACTTGGTATGTAGTCGCCACCTGTACATTGTCATATCGGTGTCTAGCCTGGTTATTTCCTAGTATGATCGTTTGATGTATGTATTCATTTCAATGCTCCACTTCATGCGTTGGCGTTTTCTTCCTTCCTGGGTGGTCACTAGCGCAGTTGCGCAGGAAGCACTTCCAGTTGGTGGGGTTGGATGGTCTTGCCCTTCTCTTGTGGTAGCCTTACGGGGGGTGTGCCACTTGCTCCACTGTCTTGCTCGGGAGACAGTCTTCAACTTTTCGAACCGACCCCTCTGCCTAAGGCCTGAACGCGAGTAACTTTATCCTGAGCCACACTCAATGCAGTATGAATAATATTTCTGTGCGACATCATGCATCTATGGAGGTGGACTTGGTTAGCTTAGGCTTATATCCAGTGGTTTCTTTTTTATTTAGTTCTCGCGACCTTGGGGAAGGTAAGTCTAATGGGGTAACTTTCGCGAGGTTTTTTTTATCATCATTTTTAAAATATTATTATTATATTGGTCTCCCAGCATAACAGAGCCGCTGTTCGCTTCCATCAAGGCGGGATTCTAACCCGGGTCCATCAGGCTGGTAGTCCAGTGTCTTAACCACTGGGCCATCGCGACCAGCATTATTATTATTATTATTGAGTTCAAAGGAACTGCAGTATATAAAACAGACTCCTTTATTGTGAATAATTGTAGTTACTTGAAATCTGGTACTAAGGGAAAATTAAGACATCAGGTATGCTTTTTGAGGAATCACAAATTTTCACTTTACCTTTACATTTTTTTAAATAATCCAAATGTTCAAGCTCTTTTAATTGATAAAAAACAGTTTTTTCTGGTAGCTCTAAATATCAGGCCATTAAGAAAAAATTGGTTTAACTTCTTACAATATATAAATGCAATGAAAGAATATATCTCATGTATAGTATTAACAGAGGCTAATATAAAAAGTCATGAAACTGCTAATTATAACATACAAGGTTATGACAAGGTCTATAAGTTGAGAAGGGGTGGAGGAATACTAATATACTACAGAACATGCTATAAGGCAATACAAGCTTACCACTTGACTCAGTCTTGTGTTAAATTATTAGGAGAAGATCCACAAAACACATTCATGATTTGTGCTATCTATAGACCACCAGCAGATTCTATAAACAGCTTTCTAATATAATTAGATAATATAATTCTGCAATGGGATGACATACAAGCAGATAAGACCATACTAGTAGGAGACTTCGACATCAATTTACTAACCGATGAAACAGAAAATGTAACACTCAGATACTCTGCAATCTTAAACAATTATGGATTTGAATATACATCTGGAATAACTAGGCAACAAAGGATGGTGGGTGATACAACAGTAAGCTCATGATTAGATCACATTATAACAAATATAAAGTTGAAGTATGCAAATTCCTACATACTATTAAATCAACTTTCAGATCACAGAACGTGCATACTAATAATAGATATGCACTCAAAACAACATCCATGTGAAGATATAAAATTAACAAATGTTGCGAAGAAAAATTATTTATCAACAGGTAAACTGAAACAGAACATGGAAAACTTGTTACTACAAGAGCAAATATCCTACACAACAAATGTAAATGACTTTTCAAATAAGATAGTACGAATGATAAACAATTCAAGGTTAAATACGGAGAGAAAAGTAAATCACTCAGATTGCAACATAAATCCTAGGAGTAACAGGATTAAGCATAAGACACCTTGGATGAAAAAAAGAAATAGAACAATTAATGGTACAAAGAGATAAATACTTAAGGCAGTATAGAAATTGTCCATCAAAGATTGAACATTATCATAATTATAAAACACTAAGAAATAAATTGACAGGTATGATTAGAAAACAAACAAATACTTATTAAAATCAACTTTTTATGGATAAGCAGATAACTCAAAAGGAAAAATGGAACATTAAAAATAACCTACTAAGTACAAGGGGAAAAAAAAAAAAAAGGGGAAATCAAATTAAAACATTATTAGAACAGATCTCTGGTTCAAACAAGCAATATGAGGCTGCAAATAGATTTGCCAAAGCTGTATTAGATCTCAGTAGATACAACATACACTATTGCCAAGACTCCTTTGATCAAAAAGATAGTCCTCCCCAGATAGTGAACTCTTGTGTAATCTTAGCTCCACAGTACACGGAAATTCTTAAGATCATAGAACAGTTAAAGAACAAGAAAAATTACGGACTGGACTGTATTACAGTAACCGAAATAAAGAGAAATAAAGAGAAAGTAAAGAGAAATAAAGAACAGTTCACTGTTCTCTTGGTGGAGCTTATAGCACGAACGTTAGAATCGGGAAATTATCCTACAAATCTACTTTCCTTTAAAATACTCCTTATATATAAAAAGGGACAACCTGATGACTTTTGTAATTATAGACCAATTACAATTCAATCGGTTATAAATAAAATAATAGAAAATTATATATTTTCCCATATAAGCAAATATTTACATCAGTATGGACTGTTAAACAACTCTCTATTCTCATATTAGAAGGGCAAGAGCACACAGACATTATTAGAAAGTTTAGTAGACTCTTTTAACTTACATTTTTGGAATGCCTTTCTGCATTTGTGGCATTAACCAACTCTGTAACATGCAAAAACAGACAATTCTTGTTACTGTTAGTTCTGCAAAGACGAAGATGGTCCTGCTGTTTGTTTTCCTGCTGACATTTCTGTAAATACTTAAACTTAGGAATGTCCTTTGCACACTCAGTTAACATATAGGGTTTGTCACACCTTCATATTCGCAAATTGTCCCGATGAATTGCCGCCTCATTACTGAAGACCAACTTGTTCAACCGTGTCATCGTTAACGTCTTTGAGGAACTCCGAACAATCATACTGTTTCATTTTGTCATATCGGGTGCAGATTGTGTAGCAACTGGGTTCAGTTGCTGCACGATCTGCACCCGATATGCGCGAATGACTTGCCATAGAGTGTTTTTGATATGTTATGTTAAGTTGCAGACTAGTATACAGCACCTTCTGCAGACTGAGTAAAAATGATTGCCTAACGTTTTATGTTTTCATCAACTCTTTATTCATTAATTAATGCCCCCAAGTGTCAATATTTGGGAGTTATTGTCCCCCCCCCCAAGATTATTCCAAACACATGTTGCATGTTATGCTTCTGCATTATCTGTAAACAGAACAATTTCCATATAGTGTTATATCCCCTCCCCTTGCCTCTATGGGCACAACAATCGTTCACAAAATGCTTGTGCCAACGAAGAATCAATAGTTTATTTAGTGGATCGCTTCCGTACTTACGACGAAACTGTCTTTGCTGTCACGACAGATTCGTTTCATGAAACGCATCACACATAACGCCTTGTCTGGCTCTGCAGCCATTTCACATTACTAAGGGATATAGCTCTCCCTAGCGACAGGCTCGAAACTTGAAGCTTGAACGCGCTCTGCGAAAAAAGATTAATAGTATTAGAAAAGGCTAAAAGATTCAAGAACGCCAGACTCCTGCCACATCAGTAGTAGTAATAATAGCAACGTCAATAGCAATAAAAAAGTAAATAAATAACTTGTCCCCAAAACAAAATCCATCCTTGTCATAACGTTTTCGTTTCCAGACGGTACCGATCCAGCTTCTCCTTAAATTTCGCCATCCTCTCAACCTCGACTACTCAGGGAGTCATTTTATTTCAATGGTCCACAACACGCTGACCAAACGTAAACTTCCTGAGGTCCAGTCTGTTAATTTTCCCCAGTAATTTATATTTATGCCCACTGTTGGTGTTCGCATTTATATAATGGGCAGCGTGTGAAATATATGAATTTTAATATAAGTAAATTACAATAGACGAGTAATTTATTTAACATTAGTGATACAGATATTTAAAATTGAACTCCTTCCCTACTCAAATAAAAAGGTTAAAAATAATTTATTTATACATTTTCATTTTACATCAATATAAATTACTTGATATTAGGGCCGCCCGAGAACCAACTCATCAACCCACCCGAGAACCATCAATCTGCCCATGTGACCGTTAATTGCGTGTGTTCTCTGGTCGATTTGCTGGACGAAAAAATCCGGTGGGGGGGGGGGAGGAACCTTACTGTCCACGTACGAGATCGACTAACTCCCTATAAGCGATTTAAACAAGCTCTGCACCCGAATTTACCTCTTTTATAAGCCTTTTAAAATATACAAACTTCTGTAATATCGGTTCAACTTACCTGAGAATATAAGATGCTCTTTAGTTTCCTGATCGAATTATCCCTCTGTCGTAACTGCTCTTCCAGCTCATTTATCCTGCCTTTCAGCTCTCTCTGTTGTTCTACCTGCACAAACAAAACGATACTGAGAGACAAACCAAAATAAGTATATACGTTTGATAACCTGCCCTATCCATTATTCTAGACAATAATCTTTAGAGTTGAGAGAACAAGAGTTGATAACTGAACTGTATAAGTGTATTTTTCGTTTCCATTAATAAAATTCGTTTAAGTGGACTTCAATTTAGTCAAAATGTACAAACTGTAACTAGAAATTCCGAATAGTAATAAGTTTGGTGTGCTTAACTGCAAAAGATATAGCTCCTATTATGCAGGGAAGATTCTTCATCGAGTATTTTGGGAGTGATCTCGTAGTTTGTATCTCTATCAGTAGAGATTAGTTTTCAATCCTACGATTTTCATCTTTCAAATCTATTTACTGGTATTTGAATATTGTATTTTGATGGTTCACATTTTATCTCTAGTACAGGCCGTTAAAGTTGATAAAAAATCGATATACTTATTTAAAACACAGCTTAGCTACAGCTTTCTTCTTTTCCTGCAGCACTTCGCAACCTTGTTAATTAATTAATTAATTAATTTTCCTTCACATTGTCAGGTACTGCGGGCATAAGTGATATGTCAGCAAGTCACCCGAGCGACAATGTAAACTAAGTAAGGCATTTTTATTTTTATTCTCGTACGACACTCCGAATTAAATTGTTCATTTTTTAGTGACCCCTTAATCCAAGCATTAACAAGTTACAAAATTCTCCTTAAGTAATTCCTGCAAATATTTTGAGGAAATCTAGGCAAACATGAGTAGCAAATTGCACAAGTGTGTCTAAGAATCAACATGATTAATTTTTAATACGTGAAATGGGAAACATTTCATACCAGATATGTTCATGTTACAAAGTTCAGGTCTATAACTGTTAAAACTATTAAATATAAATTCACACGCTGTTTACAGATACTTTCTAAATGCGCAAAGACTATATAAAATATCGTTCACGTTGTGTTTCTTTTGTCATAGTTCCTCGCGTTTTCACTGCATCTGAAAAAAGGTTTGATAAATCTCAAAATTACTAAGTCAGACGCTTTTTTAAGTAGAAACGTGATTTGAGAGAGAGAGAGAGAGAGAGAGAGAGAGAGAGAGTAAACGTGTAGAAAGTGCCTTTACAAGTGGATTTGAGTCAGTGGTATCCAACGTGCTGGGCTCGACAAAACCAGTTTTAGCTGAGGAATATAAACATCCTACTACTTTAAATATTCGATTTATTTAAATTAATTCATACAAATCTTTACATGCAGGCATATTTGTAGAAATAAAATCATGTAATATTTTAATATTAAACCACGATATCACAATAATAAACTGCAATATCATATTTCAGGTTAAATACGATAAAGTATACATTTTAACATATTTTAATCATAATATTCGGTTGCAGCCACTTAAACTCTCGAGATTTCACATTACCCACAATTCTCTGTCATATCGCGAAAAAAATGCTTCCCAAATTCTCATCCTCAACAACACAGATTTCTACATATGAATATATTTCTTCAGTTAACTTGCAATCTCTTGGCTAAAGAATATCACAAATATCGTTTCCTCTACATCAAAGGTTCCTAAAATGTGGGGTACGTCCCCTGGTGGACGCACTTGGTGTTTACGGGGGCGCAAGGCATAAAAGTTTGGGAGCTCTACATCAAAATACTATGCCTGTGTCTTTCGCTTTTGACTTTACTTTTCTTCTGAACATCTGCTTTCTGCAAATCTGGCCTACCATCGAATACTGTTCCACATCGCTACTGCTATTGCCATATTATTGTTAATACTGTAGTAGAGAATTTCGAAAGGCGGCTCAAGGTCATCCACTAGCTATTGCGCGACACATTCAAGCTACAATTCCAGCCACTCATCGATAAAGTGTTCGTCTAAGAAACGCAATAGTTACATAAGCAGTCGGCACCACAAATTATGTGGGTGAAAGGTATTAGGAATGAGAGAAAAAAAAAAGCAGCTAACCAGTGACTTTCAACTGCCTATAGAACTTCTCTGCACTATAGTAACTCGGAATAAAGAGGATGGCAGAAAGGTGAGTTTTTTAGCTATTTTTTTAAAACAAAATACGGAAGTTAATCCAAAGCAGTTTCATTTAACTGCTTCGAGATCAACACGAGTGTTCTGTAAAAATTATCACGTGATCAATAAGAAAGACTAGAGAACAGGAAAACGCTTTGTTGTCCTGCCATGTAAAACGAAATACTAATTACAGTAAATGGATTGCTTTATGGGGGTTTTTTTTTTTCAAATTATTATTTATTAATTGTTATAATCCGTGTTGCAACCGATAAATTTGAGCCCTCATGCGCATCAGCGTGCGACAGCAGTAGGACCTGAAAAGTTAGAAGATCCTGACTGTTGGTATGGCAAAAGTATATCTGTTAAAGTTCGAAATCTTGGAGCTCAGAATTTGTGGTTATGCCCATGGTTATTGTTTTTGAATCGTTTACCAACAAACCGATGTGCAATGATTTCGTACAGAAGTCCCAAACCTCAAGTGAAA
The DNA here is from genome assembly GCF_048544385.1 of Mastigoproctus giganteus. Lineage (NCBI taxonomy): Eukaryota > Metazoa > Arthropoda > Arachnida > Uropygi > Thelyphonidae > Mastigoproctus > Mastigoproctus giganteus. The sequence goes on from NC_143575.1 coordinate 213,788,673, forward strand.
CTATTACAGTCTGATTGACAAAGAACTATCAGACCAGCAGTCCGAGATTGCTAATGGAAAAAATACAGCGACTCAGACTTATGTGAAGTGGCTTTCTTCTTCCAAAAGGTGGGGATAACATACTACTCCCTTCTAGTGGAGTCTTTTACGTCGTCAGAAGTTTCATAATAGAAAAATTCTACTTCCATCGGAATCGTTATTAATCCCATCTTGTTCAGTTATTTGCATCTTACGAGTTGATATTTGCAGAACTGTTGCCTATGCGAGAAGAAACAACACTACACCCATTCGACTTAAAATTGTGTACTCACTGACTTCAATCATCCTCGCCGAAGAAAGTTAGCTGGATCGAGCTTTGTTTAAAAGGGGAACATTTCTCTTCCGTCCTCTTGGCAAAGACCACTTCGCTTTTAACAACTAAAATTTACTCACGTATCTATCGTTACTGCTCACATAAATAAAGAAATAAAGCAATACAAAAACAAAAAACATCTGAATCAGACAATTCACAAACTTTAATTAACAGGATCTTCAAGCATGCATGCACAGTTTTTTTAACCGACATAAACGGAACAGGAAGTGCGTCGTGTGAAGGAAAATATTGATTAAAAAGGAATAAAAAAAGAATTGTACACGGTACATATGTATACTGTATACAACAGGTCCACCATGATACACTGGTATGCCTATTAAAGTACGCGGTGTGAGTTAATGCCAAGGCAGCTAAGGCCACGAAGTATAACTGGAAGAAAACTGAGTTTCCAAGAGATAAAACTATGCAGTTCTTGACCGAGAACGGGGTTGTTTAAGTGCTTGCCAGCGTCAGGTCGCATGTTTGTGTGCTCCCAGTTTAGTTACTATGTTCTAGTATCAGCTTCACCAAACTGATCCATATTTGACATCTACGGAATCCGGGAAGTGTAAGCTATACGTCAATCCTTTCTACTTAATTATCTGCTGACGAGGCTACTAGAGACGGTCGTTTTCAAAGCCGCTAAGTGGATTTTTGTTAATTATTGATTTGAAATTATTGTTTTTCTAAAACTTTTGATTTAAATTTAGTAGTATAACATTATTTTGTGATTTTCTGATTAATTTGGTGTATTTATTCTTTACTCGGCCTTGTAATTGCATAAAAGTATCGGTAAAGGTTTCCACGTGTTTCAACTCCGCTAACCGTTCGTAATTTTCCCGCCTTTGTGATACGATATACCGTACTAGATAGCGTTAGTTGAACTTCGTTAGCAGTTAAATTGTACGTTTAAATAAATACATATAACGACTTAGATTACAAACGTAATATAATTAATTTTATTTAACATAATTAATTATACATATAACCACTTAGGTTACGTAACATAAATAATTAGTAAAAACAAATAATTAATACATAACTTGATACGAAAGTTATATAAAGAGATTTCGCAGATAACACTCGTTACTGAAACGTAAATATTTCGTAGATAACACTCGTTACTGAAACGTAAATATTCCGTAGATAACACTCGTTACAGAAACATAAATATAGCGTTATAACTGTGTTTGGATACAAGTTTAGGATTTAATTTTGTACAGAAATTGAAATTTTATTGAAAGTAAATCTAAATCATGACTCAAACCAGAGCAGCAAAGCAAAGGGCTCAAGCTAATGGGAATGCTGTGGCCCAGGGGAGAACTGAGGGGGGCAGTTGTCCTCTGAATCACAGCCTTGTAAGATGCACTATTTGCTTGATGTTTGCGGAGCAGTCAAGTATGGGACATGATACTGCCATGGGGGATGTCTTTGTGTGTGTGCGATGCAAGGAGTGTAAGGAGATAAGGCGACAACTCAGCGTTGTTATGGGCCTATATGAGAGCTTGAAGGATAGGGTGGATGCCCTCGAAGGATTACAAGTGAGGGGCCCATCAAGCTCTCAGCTGCCCACACCAATGCCAGAGCTTGCACTTGGTCATCGCGGAACACAGCGGCAACCCCCAGGCAGAATGCGCTGGTCCCAAAGGAACTAGTAGTTGTTGGTGACTCTATTGTCAGGGAAACGGGAAACATGCTTTGTAAAAAGGATAGGTGGAATAGGACCAGGGTATGTCTGCCAGGGGAAAAAGTTGATGACGTTGTAGAGCGGATATCATCTTTTAAGGGCACAAAAGGTGATATAGTTGTACACGTTGGCACTAATGACATTAAGAGTAGGAGACCGGCGGAATTACTTGACAAGTACAGGTCACTGATGAAAAAAAGCCGTGAATTAGGGTTGAAATTGAAAGTGTCTGCAATTCTTCCCAGACACGATAGGAGGGAGTATATGATGAGAGCCCTGTCAATCAATTCGGCCCTGGAAAGATTGTGCAGGGCTCAAGGGGTAGAATTTTTTTCAGCCTGGTCTGTACTTGTTAACAGGAGAGACTGCTTCTACAGGGATGGGATACACTTAAATAGAAAGGGTGCAAGAATGTTTGCTGATGCTATAGAGGCAATGTTAGGTGGGTCGGAAAACTGCTAGATTGGGGGGATACAAGGACTAATAGATTAACAGTAGCCACTGGCAGAGGTGAAAGTGATTCTTGCACTGCTTCTATTGGAATGAGCCGCAGCCTGGAAAATAAGATGCAGGATATTTCAGAGACTGCTGGGAATCATTGGGGTACAAGTAAACACATGGGTTGTGTTAGGGTAGCTAAGAAAAAGAACAGGTGCATGTATACTTGTGTGTACACCAATGCTAGGAGTTTAGTAAATAAATTTGATGAATTTGAGGTATTGCTCAAAACATCAAAGGCAGATATTGTGGGGATTTCAGAGACGTGGTGTCACACAGATATAAGAAATGCAGAACTGGAATTTGGGGAGTACAATGTGTACAGAAAGGATAGACAGGATAGGAAGGGAGGAGGGGTTATGCTATTAATTAAGAAACACATAAAATCCAAGGAAGTGAAGCCAGTCGACATCGCTGGACAGTGCAGTGTCGAGTCAGTTTGGTGTGACATAAGCATTGGGAGATCAAAATTGAGAGTAGGAGTGTGCTATAGGCCTAATGACTCTGATGAGTATAATAAGAAACTGTTCGGAGAAATAGAGTGGGCCAGTAAATCAGAGAGTCTTATAATGGGGGATTTTAATTTCCCAGATATTGACTGGAATTTGGGGGCTGGTCACTCACACAGTAGCAAGGCTTTTGTGGATTTATTGGATGATTGTTTTCTACATCAGCATGTTTGGGAGGCAACTAGAGGGAGTAATACTCTTGATTTGATTATCAGTAGTGATTCTTCATGCATTAAGAATCTGCAGATAAATGAACCACTTGGTGGCAGTGATCACAGTGTGCTGAAGTGGGAGTTACTCAAAGAGGTAACTACCATTAGGGGTAAAGGGAAGGGGTATTGCTTTCGTAAAGGCGACGACAATGGACTGAGACAGTATTTAAATTCTATACAGTGGGATCAACTGATGATATTGCCAACAGCAAATTCAAAATGGGAAGCATTCAAAGAACTTATCGTGGAAGCTACTAGGCTTTACATACCAACTAAGAAATATTGTTCAAGGTTTAGGCCTAAATGGTTGTCAGATGAACTAATGAGGCATATGGCAGAGAAGAAAAATGCATGGGATACATACAAATTAACACGTGACACGGATGCCTATGATAGATACAAGTTGATCTGTAACCAAGTTACAAAGGAGGTTAGGCAGGCGAAGGCAGATTACGAGAGATCCTTGGCAAGGGATGCGAAGAAAAACAGCAAAGAGTTCTTTACTTATGTAAACTCTAGAAGGAAGGGGATGAATCAGATTGGTCCACTTGAGATCGATGGGTCAACTGTTGATGACCCTGCTCGGGTAGCTAACAAACTAAATGAATATTTTGCATCGACATTCACACATGAGGAGTTATTCAGCGAGGGGAATGCCAGAGGTGTATTCAACTCTAGCAGTAAGCTAGAGAATCTTGTAATAACTGAGAGCAAAGTGGAGGAGAAATTGTTGAAGATAAACACAAGAAAGGCACCTGGGGTGGATGGGATCTATCCAGTTATATTAAAGGAGGCAGCAAAGGAGGTAAGCAAACCCTTAGCCATAATTATGAGAGCTTCCTTGGACTCAGGGGAGGTACCCATTGACTGGAGATGTGCAAATGTGACCCCAATTCACAAAGGGGGATCAAAGGCTGACACAAGTAATTATAGACCTGTGAGTTTAACTTCTGTTCCCGGAAAATTAATGGAGGCACTGGTGAAAGAAGCACTGCAGGATCATCTAGACAAGACTTCAGTTATAGCTAGGACACAGCATGGTTTTGTTAAGGGGAAGTCTTGCCTGACCAATTTGATTGGATACTATGATGCAGTCACAAAAGAACTGGATGCAGGGAATAACTTTGATATTATATACTTGGATCTTAGAAAGGCTTTTGATACTGTTGCACATGGAAGACTGCTGCACAAATTGGAGCAGTGTGGCATTGGAGGCAAGTTGCTGCTATGGATAAAGGGGTGGTTGAGGGGGAGAAGACAGAGAGTGGTAATCAATGGACACTGCTCATCGTGGACTAATGTTATTAGTGGAGTCCCTCAGGGTTCAGTATTGGGGCCTTTATTGTTTTCTGTATTTATAAATGATATTGATGATGGTATATCAGGCTTAATGTCCAAGTTTGCAGATGATACGAAGGTTGGCAGGGTTGTCAAGGACACTACTGACACTATGCTGCTGCAACAGGATTTGGAAAGGTTGAGCAGATGGGCTTCGAGGTGGCAAATGAAGTTTAACATTGACAAATGTAAAGTACTACATATGGGAAACAGCAACCCCAGAGCAACGTATCAACTCTGTGGTACTACACTGACAGTGGTAGAGAATGAAAGGGACCTGGGGGTGGTGGTGCAGGCAGATATGAAGTTCTCTGAGCAGTGCAGACGAGCTGCAAGAGTAGCTCATGGTGTATTGTCAATGATATATAGGAATTTTTCTAGCAGGGATAAGGAGGTGATTATTCCCTTGTATAAGGCAATGGTCAGACCACACCTAGAGTACTGTATACAGGCCTGGAGGCCTCATTTCAGGAAGGATGTAGAGCTGCTGGAACGAGTACAGAGAAGGGCAACTAGATTGGTGAATGGGACAAAGGGGTTCTCTTACGAAGAAAGGCTTAAGTTTTGCAAATTACAGTGTCTGGAAACTAGGCACCAGCGGGGTGATCTGATAGAGGTGTACAAAGCCTTGAATGGTTTGAGCATGCTCAATGCTGATGGGATTCTTCCTCTAGCTCAGAAAAATCACCTGAGAGGGCATAAATTCAAATTGAGGAAAGACAGATGTAGGATAGATGTGCGGAAATTTGCCTTTAGCCAGCGGGTGGTTGGTGGGTGGAACAGACTTCCATCCCTTGTCGTGGAAGTTGATAGCCTAAATAAGTTTAAGGCTCAGCTGGACAGGTATTTCGAACGAACAGAGGGGTGAAGTGGAAGTGGTTATTTTTATTTATTTATGTTACTTTTTTTTTTTTTTTTTTTTTTTGGCTGATGCTGCATAAGCTTGCTTTCTTGCATCAAATGCCTCTACTAATGCTAATGCTAATGCTAATGCTAATTCCACAAGTAACAGGTACAGTGCAATTTCAATTTTAAAATTAATATTAGACGGCCGATAATGTTACTGCTGATTGCCAGAATTCTGGAACAATAGGCTTCCAAGGTTAAAAGTGCTAGTATAGACCCTGCAGTTGAGATAATCCAATCAATTCCCTTAGGAATTTTCCCCCAAGTCCAAGTATAGATCTACCCTACAAGTATCCTTAGGGCTTGTAAACAATTGTCTGGAAATTTCCATTTGGCCGAACAATGAAGAAATCTAAATCTTCTACCTGCCCACGAAAGGAATGTGCACAATTAAAACGTCTAAGTGACAGGCCAATACGTGCCTCCGGTGTTCAGCCAACTAAATGTAGCTCTAGGGTTTCTAGGAATAACTCCCCGACCAGCACTTTCAGATTTCCGTACAGGAAAACCACAATGAAGAAAACACTTGGAAAAGCAAAGAATACGCGAGATAATATTACAATTATTGGACACCCTGATTCTTCGGACGGCATACCTGAACCGAGGACGCCCGGAGCAGTAACCCACACAGAAGACCATAAACCACGATCTGTTGCGATCTTTGAACCCGGTAGCAAAAACAGAGATAAAAAAAGAAAAAATTCAGATTTTCATGTCACTTGTATTAGCGAGATAAATAATTTTAAAAAATATATATCGGCCAATGGGAAAAAACTAGAAAACTGGGTACAACGTCTCGAGAAAATTGAGGATTTAATATTACACAGAGAAGGGCATGAAACAAAGGGCATTGAGATGATACTTGAAGGCATTAACAGAATAGCCGATACTCTTGAAACATACCCAAGAACCCCGAATAGCTCAAGAAAAGAAAAGGAAGCCATACTCAAAAGGGAAGTGGGTACTCAAACATCAGATCCTGTCTCTTCCGCGCCCAGTGAGACTGTACCGCAGCAACCTCAGGTGCCGATTAATAATAATAATAATAAACCTGCTTTTGAGGTCTCTAGTCCCCTTGAAGAAATGCTGAGGAATTCTGACTATTTAGAATTTATCAAAAAAATCACACAAAGAAAAACTCCAGACTCCTTATTAAGAGGAGACAGATCCTCTCAGCTAAACAGACCGAATCAGACTACACACCAGTTACCAGCTGCACAAGGAGTAATAACGCATCAGAACACCAAAAGACCAACTAAAGCGGCCGTCAGAGGTTCAGAACTGAACTACAAAAATTCCAAACAGCCCAAATCGAGCTATCTGCAGCAAAACATACAACAGCATTACTTCCGACCAACAATGGACAGTAATTCAACAAATACAACTGATGGTCACAACATGCCGTTTGAAAATAGTTCTAAGAAGACAGTTGAACCAAGAGCATGGAGAATGAAATCAACACCTATCAACAGTAACGTTACTTCCAAGCAAGACAAGACCTTCTTCACCCAAGCAGCTCATAATCGTGATGCAGTTATTGGCTCTAATCCGAACACATTGGGTATCAAAACAGTGCAGCGTAGAGGAAGGAGGGCAAGGCCTACCAGCATTTTTATAAGTCGACTATGCCCGGAAACAACAGTAGAACAAATCGAAAACCTTCTGAAGCAGCTCAACATACCCGGTACCCCCATAAAGGTCCATACCAGGCATCCATCCTATTCCTCTTTCCGGATTAAGATCAAAAGTCCCAATATAGAAAGATATCTAAACACAGATATGTGGCCCGCAGGTCTCTTGGTAATGCCATCGTTTGGCAATCATAATGAACAGCCAGCGGTACAAGCGATCCCGAGACCAAGGACGGACAGTGTGCCTCTCTCTGCATAGCTAGGCAGCGAACCAGACTGCCCCTTCCAACTTACAATCATGCAGATCAATGCACAACACTCTAGATGCGTTGCTGATGAGATCAGGCTCATTGCAACAGAAAATTTATTTGATATAATATGCATTCAGGAACCTTATTTCTCCAAGCACATTTATGGGCAATCTTCCAAAGTTATGGGATATCCCATGACTACAAGAATCATCCAGTCCTCTGCAACAAATCCTAAATCTGCCATCGTCATATTCAACAACAAGCTGGATATCACTGTTATCTCTGGCTTATGTAATCAAAATTCCACCTGTATTTTAGTCTCTACATCAACTTTCTCGTTCTACTTACTGTCACTATATTGTCCACCTTCAGCAGATATTAATTTATCACAAAGATATCTAGAACAGGTGTTTGCTATTTTAAATCCCACATATTTAATAATTACAACTGATTCAAACGCAAAATCTTTCTTATGGTTCAGCAGTGTCTTGGACAACAGAGGTAGGATTTTGGAGGAATTTTTATTCACCTACAATTTAAATCTGCACAACTTACCCAACCAACCGCATACCTTCTCAAACGTCCACGGAGAATCAAACATTGATTTAACCATTTCAACGTCCGCCATGTCGTCGAGGATCTCTGATTGGACCATACATACTGACTACACAAACAGTGACCACCGAGCAATCACTTTTAAGGTATCTCTCCTTTCAAATTCTACAGGTCCCCCTCCTTCTCCTCCTCCAAAAGATCTCAGAAGATTTTCTATCAAAACCATCAAATGGCCTTTATTTATGTCTTCAATTCACCAGGATTTTAACGTTGACACTCGCCGGTCTTTGAACCAGTTCAATTCCTCAGAATATGCATTCTATGTACAGGCTGCCTTACTTCGTGCTACAGAACGCTCCGCTAAGAAGAAAATTAGCAAGCATACTACAGTTCCATGGTGGACAGCTGAACTTTCCACTCTGCGCAAAAAAGTACACAAAGCACGCAGAGACTTTCAACGGAGAAGGTACTGGCCTGAACCAGAAATCACCAGACTAAAAAATATCTATAAAGGCCAGCGGAATGAATACGTAAATACAATTGCAAAACAAAAACTTGCCTCCTGGCAACACTTAGTTCACTCCACAGGAAATTCTGATCCCTGGGGTCTATTATATAAAATTAGCAAAAACAAGTATCACTCTCATGAAGTGTACAACACTGTAGTGAACAACAACACAGAAACCACTAACTGGAATGATTCAGTTAACGCCATCCTGGATCGCTTGCTTCCCCTGGACGATCTCACCACAGAAACTCCAGAACAAATATCTATCAGGAATAGTAACTCAACCTACCACTCCTCATATGCAACAGATCTCTTCACTCTTCCCGAGCTAAAGCTGGCCCTAAGCAAAATAAATATCCATAAATGTCCGGGTTTAGATCTTGTGGAAAATGCTGTAATTATCAAATTTGCTGAAATCTTTCCAGAAATACTTCTATGTACAACAAATGTCTTACTGAGGGGATATTTCCAAATCTCTGGAAGGTAGCTCTGATCAAAATTATTCACAAGCCGGACAAAAATAAATCTGATCCCAAAGCATACAGACCCATCTCTCTTTTGGCAAACCTTGGCAAACTATTTGAAAGACTGTTAGCACCCAGAGTAGCAGATTTAATTGAAGGCCAAAACTTAATGTCTCCATCCCAATTTGGCTTCAAGAAGGGAAAATCCTGTGAAGATGCCTTGGTCTCTTTAGTTAACCACATATCAGCTTCGAGGGCAAAATATGAAATGGCCATATTCATTGACTTCGAGGGAGCTTTCGATTCCCTCTGGTGGGAGAGCGCTCTCAATCGTCTTACCAAAGCCAAGTGCTCTCAGCAACTATTCCAAGTTATTAGAAGCTACTTCCAAAATAGACTCATCCAAGTAATCTCAAAACAGCAATCTCTCTCAAGGACCATCTCAAGAGGATGCCCCCAGGGATCAGTTCTGGGGCCCCTCTTCTGGAACATAGTTCTGGACAGCTGGCTCACGCAAAAACCTGACAATATCTCTGCCTTCGCCTACGCCGATGATTTGGTTCTTCTAATTCCAGGTCGATCACGTCTGCAACTAGAACAATCAGCCAATATAACTCTTTCTCAGCTAATCAAGTGGTCAAGTATACATAAACTGCGAATATCTGCCACAAAAACAAAACTGATGATTTTTAAAGGCAAGTTAGATTATAGAAGACCTCCAAATGTAAAGATAGACGGAAAGCAAATCCCTTTTGTACCTGAATTAAAACATCTTGGCGTAATTTTAGACGACAGGTTAACCTTCTCCTCTCATATTAATCACCTCGCCTCGAAGATTAAGAAATTCACTGCAGCAGTTATCCGAATTTCCAAATCGGACTGGGGACTAAACAGGAAGACTCTCTTACTATATTATACAGCAGTATTCGTACCAATAACAACATATGCTTCGGGAGTCTGGTTCCATAGAGCCGTTAATGTTAAACTCCGTTCCAAGCTCATCTCCATTCAACGGATTATGCTGCTTGCCATGCTCCGGGCCTGCAGGACAGTGTCCTCTGCTGCTCTGCAGGTCCTTGCTGGAGTCTTACCACTAGACCTGCATGTAATTTTCAAAGGACTATGCTATCGTCTAAAGCACGGAGTTCCCGGCGAGATTCTCGGCATCTCATGCAACTTAACTGCTAACATCAAAGACGAGAAACGGAGAATCTGGAATGAACTTATCAGTGTGTGGCAATCACGATGGGATTCCAGTACTACTGGTCAAGTCACCCACTCTTTTGTTCCTGCAGTTACCTTCCCTCTCAACAAGAGCGTCCGCCAATGGTTTTCTCCTAGCCTAACAACATCGTATATACTTACTGGGCACGGCTCCATCAACTCCAAACTATTTAAATTTGCCTTGTCTGACACCAATCTCTGCTTGTGTGGTGCTGAGGAAACCTGGACGCACATAGTGTGCATAGTGTGCATAGTGTTAGGGTCAGGCGCCACCTGTGATTTCTCACATCTGCGCCATATGTACACTGTGAAGAATACAGAACTACTGTAAATGCCAGAAAAGTGTTGTCTGTTGTATATGACATATTGCGTTAGGTTCTGTTGGGTGTCCTGGCATTTGGCCGCAGGGCCCCTGGTGGGACCTCACGTTGCCCGCACACACCGCTAGGAGGTAGCCAGGCTGCCCATTATTCTCTGGCTGGTCTCCGCCAGGGTCGCCTGAGCGTCCTGGACGAAGACCAAGTTAAACAAAAAAAAAAAAAAAGAGAAAGAGAAGAGAAGAGAAGGCCTGGGGAACAAGAGGAAGGGGGGTCTGAATGTGAGGAACAAGCTAAAGTGGACAGATAGAGAAGGCAGTCCACCCGAGTAAGGAGAAATAGGGGATGGGTAGAGGGATCAAAAGAGTCACAGGGGCAGGCGCCACTGTGCGAGTGCCAAAGGCCAAGCACTCTCTGGGAGTCAGCTTTTCAAGGAGTGCCAACCATGATGATGCCAGCATAGTATTTTAATCTTCAGTCTTACTCTTTTATCAGTTGGGAAAATGCTATCCGACCCCAGTTTGTGTTTGCACTTGAAGGTCGTTGCTCTGAGCAGCTCTAAGTTCAGCAAACTTTCCCCGTCTGATGGTAAAGACAGCTTGTGCGTAACTCGTTAAGGCTTTGTATGTTGTTTCATTCTGAAGCAGGTATGTTTCATGGTTACGAGGGTTCTCCTGGATTTCAGTAAAAAATTTGAGCCTACAATCATCGTAAGCAGGGCACTCATACATGACATGCCCCCATGACTCCTCTTCGCCACAGTGGCAGAATGGGTTGCTTTCAATTCCCATTGCTGTCAATTTTTGTTGAAAGGGCCCATGTCCTGTGATCAGGAATGTAACTTGCAGACCAGGTGAAAACCAGGAAGGAGACTTTGGGAAAGTCATGTCAATGGATGGGAGAAATCTTCTGGTAATTTCTCCTTTGGGCGTGGTTTCCCATGAATGCTGCCAAATTCCTTGAAGGTGTGTGAAGATACGTTTTCTTTCTTGTTTCAGGTCATTGGTAAGCTGCAGTTGAAGATTTAACAACTGTGTCGGAATTCCCTTCTTTAATCGATGGTAAAGTCCCCTTTTAATCACCTCAAGATAGAGTGGCAAGCATCCAGTAATAACCTGTAGGGCAGGGGTGCTGACAGTGCGACATGCCCTGCAGATAGATAACATCATGAATCTTTGTATTGAGTCAAGTTTACGCTTGTTCTTTTCCAGGATAGCCTTTGTACACCAAACTGAGGCTCCATAACACACAATTGGGAGAAACGCCGCTTTATAGATGAGAGACAAAGCTTTATGCTTCAAACCCCAGTCCGCTCTGCTGACTCTTCTTATCATAGCCGTATACTTTCGGATTTTTGTGGATAAGTACTTCAGATGAGAGTGAAAGGTAAGACCGGTGTCAATGTAGATTCCCAGGTATTTGACTTCTGTGTAGAGACGTATAGGGATGTTATTTAACTTCATTGTTGGAGGCCTGCGTATTTGTAGCTTTCCTTTGAGGAGAATCGATTTTGTTTTCTCACCAGAAATTGAGAGGTTGTGGAGTGCTGCCCAGTTTTGGAGCTTTTCTAGAGCTGTATTTGCTTTTGCTTCCAGTGCCGCTCTTGTGTCACCTTGCACCACCAGAACAAGATCATCAGCGAAGGCTAACGCACATTCTGTATCGCTGCAACCTGTACCACGATGACAGAAATACATTACAAGCTGCTGTCAGCAACTTCTCTGAAGGAAATGAAGTGGCGCTGACTGAAAATTCTCAATCGTTCTCAGCTCTACAACAGTTCTGCTCTGCTGTTTTCACTAAAAGAAAGCAACTCTTCTCAAGTTTATCAACATATCAACAACAAGGAACCAACCCAACACCTGCAATGTCTATAGCCTCTTGAAACTGATATCGCCTGCCATCTATTCTCTTTTTTTTTTTTTTTTTTTTTTATTAGCTGGTACCCCAGTTTGGGCAGCTGTGGATACAGGATTAGCTAACACCCATTGGTATATAGCACTACCTTCAGTGGGTGCGGTTTTCGTTCTTCCTAGGATAGGAAAAGACTGCTGGCTTGTGGTTCCTGGGACACAAGTAATACTTCTGTTTAATTACGTGATGTGAGTTGCTGTGTGAACATGATACATGTTCATCACACATATAACATTGTAATTAACACGATTATATGTATATATCATTGTATGTATCATTATATATTGTATCATATATATATCATTGTATATATATCTATGCATGTACATAGCGGATTTGCCAGTTTCTGGCTAGGGGCCGCTTGCTGTTCTTTGTTAATAAAGAACCTATACAGATCAGATTGACCGAGAACGAATCATTCATACAAGATAGAGAAGACAAAAAAAAAAAAAAAAAAAGAAGAAGAAAGGAAACCACGAATGTTCCACTCGTGTAATACAGGAACCGAATCTAAATTTTTTCTAGTGAAGGTCAATTTAATATAAATGTAATCACTAGCAAGAGTTTAAAGAATAGGATATTCATATTCTGTTTGGAACACTCAAATCAAAAGGCTAACTTAACTAATTCGATAACTTAATGCTGACAAAGCACTTATTTCAGCATAACTCTGAAAACAATTAGGCTGAACAGAAAAGATGGTTTTTCACTAAGATTACACTTCTTAAACTTATTAAGAAAGATAACTAGAAATTTCCAGGGCTTTAAATAGGCAGAGAAACACTTACCACGTATACTTTCATTGCTTGCTTGACACTTCTCATAATCTTCAAGAGAAAGTCCTGGATACCATCATCAAAAGGGGAGAGATCCTCCAAAGGAAAATATTTGCCATCTCCAATTTGAGGTCTGCTTTGGCTATCTTGAACACTGTCACTGTGATCCGAGTACGAAATGTCGTTGCACCCATTTTCGCTTTTCTTGGGCAGGGCAAAATGCGGGGAAAGAACTTTCTGATCTGTCTGACACGAAGTGCTTTTCCTGAAGATGGCACTGGTCCTGCTAGTGCTGCTGTCGCTGTCCTTTTCTGATGTGTCAGTGTCATCCTTCTCGTCGCTGTCCTCTTGTAAGGCTGTCATCCGAACTAGTTGGTGTCGGCGGGCTGCGTGACCTTCGGCAGTATTGGAACGTAGAAGTTCTCGATTGAATTGAATTTGTCCTTGAGGAAGAGAGGTTTGATCCTGAGTTGCGTCGTTTTGTTTCCCGCTAGTTGGCCTTTGGAAAGCTACTTGGGGAACAGTATCGGAAGGGACGCCATTGGCAACAAAAGGAGCCTTTGCCGTTCCGTTATTATCTTTCTGCTTTCCTTTTGATTTGTCCGTCGGCAGAGGAGGGTGTGGCGTAAGCTCTGGCTTGCTTTTGGTTACCGGAGTCATACTGTGGGAAGTTATCGTATCTTCTGGAGATGTCGTACAGTGATGCTGTTGGTTAGATTCCCCAACATATTGCGGTGTACATCCTTTTGAATTATCTGTAGGAACTGCAACTGCTTGAGACAGAGTTAGTGCTGCACACTTTTTCCCGATGCCAACCTCTTCACCTGGAGGTGATTTCTTAACAGGTCCACCTTGTCCCTTATCGTTGTTCTCATCTGATGTTGGTGAAGTAAGTTTGTTGGTTCGTTCCTGTAATGAATGCACTTCGGCGCTCGTACTTTTTTTTTTCTCCACAAATGTTGATTCTTGTGCACCGGAAACTTCTTGATTAGTTGGTCTTTCACTTTTCCCAAATTGCATTTGTTGTTTTTGGACTTCACGCACGCGTTTATCTTCCATTGTTTTCATTAGAAGAACCCGTTTTAGAAGCGGCAAGTCAGAGTGAAATTCTTTTTGGGTAGTTGATGGCGATTTAACTTCGGTGCTATCTGTAGTTAATGGGCACTTACTGTCTCTCGACGCCAGGACGGACGCCAGTCTCCCGCCATGGAGGAGGTTACTGGTAGGCAAGGTCGGCGGAGATGGCAAAATTGTTTTTTCCACGGTTCTTGACAAGGCACTCGTTTGTGACAAACCCGGGTCTGTAGCAGGAGAATTTTTTGACGCCAATTTCTCCTGGGCCCGGAGTAGCTTAATTCTCTCAAGGAGTGGAAGGCCTTCCCCTATCATTGGTGGGATGTTTTCAGATACTACTGTTTCTCTCTTCCCGTCATCACGCGCAGGGCTATTTGATTTCTGGATGGGTAACATTGGAAAGCTGCAGGAGCTTCTACTGCTGTCTGCAGATTGACTTTCACTCGAGGGAGAATTATTCATTGCCATTTCTTGTTCTCTGAGTAGTTTGATCCTCTGTAGCAGCGGCAATCCTCTCCCGATAGGAGCAGGCGGAGAACTTGTAGATGCTTGACGGTCTGGGTTCGTGGAGTCAGCACGTTTACGTCCGGACTCGGTGGAATGGGTCTTTACTTTGGAAAACCGATGAACCAGTCCTGCAAAACAAGTGTTGAAATACCAGTTAAAGATAGATTTCAAGGCGAATTTCATCTCATATACAGTAGGTTCTCGATTATCCGGGTTGCGGATTAACCTGGGCCACTATGACTCATGAAAGTCTAAATCGGATAACAAAAAGAAATACGTGTAATACACTGAGTGAACAGAAATCATAGTATACCTACCTACCTAGTAACGGGTAGGCCCACCTTTCACCCGGATAAGGGCAGTCACACGGCGAGGCATTGAGTCCACTAGTTCACGAAAGCGTCCAATAGGTATTTCCATCCATGCTTGCTGCACCGCTGTCCATAATTCCGTCGCATTCCTGGGTGGAGGATCCAAAGCTCGAACGGACTTTTCCACAGCATCCCAAAGATACTCCATGGGGCTCATGCCAGGTGAACGGGGAGGCCATTCCATGGTGGTAAAATCTGCGGAATGCTCTTCTAACCATGTTCTAATAACCACGGCTCTGTGGGGAGGGGAAATTGTCCTGCTGGAAGCGTCCATTGCCTTGTAGGTGCACGATGACCATAAAGGGATGCAGATAGTCTGCAAGGATGGATACGTAACCTGGATCATTCAGAGATGCGTCTAGACGTACCAGAGGTCCCAACGTGTGCCAGTTGAACACGTCCCAGAACATTACCGAACGTCCACCTGCCTGAACAATTCCTTGCTGACATAACAGGTGCATAGCTTCGCGTTTTCCGCCAGATATGCACCCTCCCATCCGCTCGAAATAACTGGAAACAGGACTCATTGGACCAGGAGACCCACTGCGGCTAATGATCGCCTGATGGTCTTGGTGGAGACGTTTCTGGCGCCTCCTTCGTTGAAGTCGGCGGTGTTTTGTGCCACTGTCGCTCTCCGGTTGGCTGAAACAATGCGAGGCAGACGTCAATGGTCACGATGACGTCTGTCTCGCATTGTTTCACGACGGGCACCTACTATCATCCCTCTTTCAAAGTCGGTTAACTCACGACGTATGCAGATGATCTTAAGATCTACTCAGCAGTGAAGGAGATTACCGATTCTCAACAGCTTCAATGTGCTCTCAATAAATTCTCTCTGTGGCTATCTCTGAATGGCTTGTCTGCTAACCTCTCGAAGTGCAAAGTAATCTCTTTCTCATCCGGCAGATCTCCACAACTAATAAATACGGGGTACAGTATTAACTCTGTGATCATCGAAAGGTGTGACCAAGTTAACGACTTGGGGATTCTCTTCTCCAGCGGTTCTAAATTCGATGCTCATGTCCTTAAAATGACCAGCAAAGCATTCAAAACACTGGGATTCATCAAACGGAACACATACAAGTTCAAAAACTACAGATATGCGGTTATCCTTTATAAAACTATTGTTCTGCCAATCCTTGAATTCAGTTCACCCATCTGGAATCCTCACACAAAGACTAACAAAATTGAAGCAGTACAAAAAAATTTTGTCCGTTACCTCACGTACCGCAATCCTCTATTCTATCACTCAGCGTATTGTGAATCGCTGTGTTATTACTTTCATCTGAGGTCTCTGTGCACCAGAAGAGTTACTGCTGACATCACCCTTCTTGCCAAAATAATCACTGGAACTTATGAAGCATCTGATATCCTTAGCAAAATCAACTTCAATGCTCCTTGTAAACGAGTTAGGAACCTTACACCGTTTCGCCTTGACTCTGCCACCACGGACTTTATGAAGTTCAGTCCACTGAACAGAATCAGCAAATGACTCTCTCATTGACTTCTTTGACAACTCTCAGTCACTGATGAACTCCATCCACAAGTTTGCCTCTTCTCTTAAACTGCAAAGTGACTAGCTCTGATCTAATTATTGTAGTTTATGTGTTTTATTATTTTTCTATTCTCTAACTGATTAATTATTACTTGTTTTACCGGTAACTTAACTTAATACAATCCTCTTTTGTACATATGATTTTAATGTTTGAATCTATATCAATGTTTATCTTCCTGTTGGATTTCATATTATTGTTATTAGTTTATTGTTCTGATCTCAGATACACTGTTAATGGTTACCTGTTGTGTATCTTGTTATTAATAAAAAAAAAAAAAAATAATAAAAATAAAATCCATACTGACATCGAATTACCGTCTACGTGAATGCAGTGTACCTATATACCTGCCAAGCGGTGGGTTCGTCCACTAGCGAGAGAGGTGACAGTGTCGCGTTGCCTAGGAATCAGGTATCCCATGAATTCTGTCCTTTCAGAGTACGTTACAGGTATTGTTTGTTTCCATTTTGTAATGTTCCTTTACTAACGTACGATTAATTTTAACATTATTGTCCAAGTTGGTTTCTTTTTTTTTTTCTTTTTTTTTTTTTTTTTGTGCCCAAGTGCGTCCATTTTTTAAAATGGAAAAGGGTTGTTCTTTCGATTTAACAAAAACTCTAGTTAATCAGTCAGTAAATATATTAAAAAAATTCTAAGTGGCAGCTTTTATAAGTTGGAACTTGAGCTTTTCTACTCTAGGTAGGACTGGGTGGTTTTGAACGAGGCAAAGATCCCCGCCTGGGCCAAGCCGTTCCTGTTTCTATTCGACTACATCGAATAGGAAGGAGATCTCGCTGACATGATTCTGCATTGAAATTCACGGAATACCATCTGCAGGATGGGGTTAGACAAGAGAAAAGTGAACTTAATTGCTCACCTTTTTCAAAAAATTATATCTTCGTATTAAACTATAATATTTATAACTTCGTATTTGTCACATTTACGAGTTTTTCTTTCATTTTGCGGATTATCCAAGGACATTTATTTCTAGCCAATTATCCCATCAGGAGTCTACTGTATAGCATCTAGTAGATATCATACAGTATTTGATAAAGAAAAAATGTCATATTGCGGTTACCCAGAACAACTTCATCCACCCATGTGTCTAAAAGCGCATGTTTTCTTCGGTATCGGCTGGCGAGGAGAGCAAAGTTTATAAAAACGGTTTACCCGTTTTTCTGAACTTGGTTGTTCTCGCCAGAGACCGACTAACTTAGCCACGGAGTGAAAAAGGCCCATAAAAGTTCCTCGCGTCATTGACAGAATTCGAACCTGGGACTTTACCACCCGGTGTCGAGAAGGCGGTGGTTACCACTGTGCTACCTGCGCAGACAGACAGTGCTTGATAGAAGAATGCTTATATTGCAATATTTATAACTCGCAAATAAAAACCCAATTTCGAAATGATCACATCTTCTGTAAACAACGGGATTGGCCACCCTAAAATTAATAAAACGTGAAGTGCCAATGACGAGTAACAATGCATTATTTGTTACGTTTGGTTGAGCAGAGGGCAGTGATCTAGCCAATGAGATGAAAATTGAGGAGGGACTATTGCTGCTGTCTAACATACACCCAATGGCCAAAAAATCAGAAACATTTTGCAATCGGAGTCAGAATTAAACGTATGGTATGCAAATATCAGTTGTCACATGGTACGATCACAAGTTCCTTATTATCAGATGAATACTGTTTTCTTCAATGGGGTTTCTTAGTCAATCTGGTCACCCGAGTAGAGAAGTAATCTTTCTGATTTTCAGAAAGGTGTTATTGTAGGAGCACATTTAGCAGGATACACAATTCAGAAAACAAAGGAAATCACTAGCGTATCAAAGCAACTATCTCACAGTACACAGTGAGTGGAAGACGAAAGAAGAATGCGGCTCTAAAAGGAAGAAATGCGGTAAAAAGTCCGTACTCCTAGAACGAGACGAGACCGCGAGAATATTTTAAAGCGAATTGTGCGTCAGGACAGAAGGTCTAGTGTGCAGCCAATGACGGAAAAATTAAATTTAGGCAAAGAAAGTTCCATTTCCAACCGAACCATCCGGCAGGAGTTGAAGAATCTGAGATTTGGTAGTGCTTATAGCCACTTCTTCCTGTAAGAAATCGAAAGATTTGATTGGAGTGATGCCGCCAACGCAAGGACTGGACTGTAGAAGAGTGAAAGAAAAAGATCATAGTGACGAGTAGTCAGACGATTTACACTTTTTTGCATCGTGAAAGTGTGGCGTGAACCTCATGAAGCCATGCATCCAGATTGCCTCGTGTCCTCCACTGAAGTGGCTGGAGGTAGTATCATAGTATGGGGTATGTTCTGTTGGTACGGACTGGGTCCAGTCATATCGTTAGAAGGTCTTGTTACAATGAATATCATTCTAAAAATCTTTCTGCAATAAATATCTTTCGTATCGACTAACTTCACCCTGAAATGCTTCATTTTTACTCGGATTGCGATGGATTCTTTCAAGACGACAAAGCAAGTACCCACTGTGCAAAACTTGTAACTTGAATGGTTCGAGGAACATTCCCAAGATCTACTTACCCTGGCCGCCTAATTCTCCAGATCTGAATCCAATTTAGAGTGTCTGGGATACGCTTGTAAGGACAGGTGAGCTTCTCGGTTCTCTACCGACCACAGTATAGCAAATAACAAATATCCTGATGGAAGAATGATGAAATCTGGAGATAGACACCTAGAGGAATCCATGCCACGACATGTATGGGCTGTAATTCGGACAAAGTGTAGTCCTAATAGATATTGAATAAAGGTTTCTAAATTTTTGGTCAGTGAGTGTAATATTACACGCATTTCATTTCTTGATTAGTACAGAACATTAAAATTTTTCATGTGTACTAATCTTTAAAAGTCCAACAAAAAGGAAAAACTGAATATTTTTCAAGATTAAAATAATAATAGAAAAACGCTTATAGCGGGTGAAAAATACGATATGTATTTAATTTTGTTTTAAAGAATTTTTTTAGAAACCCTTAATGCGTCCTCTTAAACTAGGCTACGTTTCAAGACAATATTACATCTCGTCTTCAGGCCTACAATAATCAGAAAGAATTAATAATTGTAAACAGGAGAAATTAAAAATGCCAGTAAGACACGTCAGTTAATAATATTAAACGAAAGAAATACTGTATATAGTGTGACAAATGGAAATAGTTTTTAGCTTGTTGCACATCTTGCGTTTATCGAACTTGAAAAATATCGGGCTATATATTTCTTTCGTTTAACATTAACATTTCTAGTTTGCTCCGTTTACAATTATTGATTCTCTTTTGATTATTGCAGGCTTAAGAACAAGACGTAGTGTTGTCTTCAAACGTAGCCTAATTATTAGGTTTTCCCAATAAAAATTGTAAAATCCTGTTTTTCGTGTACTATCAGACTATTTTTATTATTATTTTAATCTTTAAAGTGATAAACCACGTAAAACCCTTGTTCCGGCTTATAAGTATTTTTAATTGAAATGAAAAATTCGCTCTGTACTCAATCCATGAAATTATTAAATTGTTTATTATTAAGCAAATAAAAGTATAAAATAAGTAACTTCAACATATTGTTGAACTTTTAATTACAGTGGGATGTCGACTATCCAAACTAATTGGGGATTGGCTAGTTCGGATATCAATCAATTTTTTCGGAAGAAAACTTTAAAATTGATTTCTAAATGTCAATTTCAACTGTTTACGTATTTGAAGTGGACCCTCTAAGATTACTGGATTCAACTAAGCTAATAGGCAATAAGGGAGTCTCTTCTTCAATTATTAAGTTAAATGTAAGTTGTGTGTTAAGCGCCAACGCAAATAAGGCGTCAGTATATTATGTTTCTAATTGCCTGTACCATTCGGTCGGTTTGCTGTTTGATGAAAGAAAAACTGGAATTTCCAAGAGAAAACGCCATGCGACCCTCGCCTAAGATCGACTAACTCAGCCATGTTGTGAATAAAAGCCCATAAAATTAGGAATATTAGGAATTAATTATTCCTAATAAGGTATAGTGTGTTTAGTGTCTAACGGCACCAGGGGTTCTTCCATCTCCGCGTAATATACATTGTGGTGTGATACAGAACATTGTAGAAGCCAGAGGTTTAAAAGTGTATGGATATTGTCTTAATAAGGTATTAATTCCGCAGGAAAGAAAGCTGTTTAAAAATGGCGAAGTGATCAAGCAAGAAAGAAAGTGTCAGAACTGCTGAAATTCATCGCCAGTTCATAGTCGTTTCTTGAAAGAAGCTCCTAGAAGCTGATATCCAAACGATACTATATATCACTAGAAAAGTAAAAGGCCACACTTCACAGAAGGATAACGGGTTGCGGTCTTGGAAGTTCTTCCGCACGACAAAGGAGTGCCACGTTACTAAATTGACGAAAAATCTTCTGCACGATCAAGTGGAAAATCTCGTGTCATTCGTCATACACCCCAAACTTTACTCTGTCTGTAATGAAAGATTGGTTTCCATCGCGCGACACAAACTTCTGTTACAGAGGCATAAACAATTCTTAAGTTCTCTGGGAAACGTTTCTGAACAATCTCGATTATGTTGAAAAATAAAATTGCCACGTAGCGCAATATGCTAGTTTATTATAAATAATAGAAAATATAAGAAATATCGTCAGAATTAATGCTCCCCTTCCTCCGTACTACGGGGGAAGGGATCATTAATCCTGACGATATTTCTTATTGCAATAGGAAATTATTCTCAATTGAAAAACAGAAGCGGAAATCAATAACCTGAAACCGGCTGGAAAAGTGAAGATTAGAGTTACACAGAATATGAATGGTCAGAGGAAAAGATCGTCAGAACCATAACTGTGGTACAAAAAATCAACATGCCGAATTTGTTCTTAATGTAAATACTGTAAAGAATAGTTTCTTGACACATTGGATGCCGATAGATCTTCGTGTATTGACCGTCTTTACTATTGTGGGTTGAGTTCCCATTTCCATACTACTTTCATCATCTGTCAGGCGGCGGAGAAGAAGCATCCACTTCGATTCCAACAATTGGTCACTATCCCAATGTAAGATCTTTACCTGCCCCCCCTCCACGAACCCACAAATGGGTAACCTCTTAGAAGGATCGAAAAAGTGCTGAAGTAATGTATGGAAATCTTTGATCAAAACAACGAACGGTATCTCACAGCCAATAAAAGAAAAATCAACTTCCGTGACAGAGAAGTTTTCTTACCTTTAATTTTCTGCGAGCCTTCTGATTCCCCTTTGAAGTGAATTTTTCTGGAAAATTAAAGTGTATTATTAATAACAAGTAAGAAAACCAAACCAGGTTGTTTCCCAAAACTTCTGTAACATTGCAATAATGTAAAAGGATTTTATGATAATCACAAGTGATATAACGTTAATAATAGCAATGTTGAAAATTTCTTTACATTCATAATTTTCTTTACTTATACAAAGAACTCTTTACATAAGTAAAGAGTTCTTTACTTATGTAAACTCTAGAAGGAAGGGGGTGAATCAAATTGGTCCACTTGATATCGATGGTTCAACTGTTGATGATCCTGCTCAGGTAGCTAACAAACTAAATGAATATTTTGCATCTACATTCACACATGAGGAGTTATTCAGGGAGGGGAATGCCAGAGGTGTATTAAACTCTGGCAATAAGTTAGATAATCTTGTAATAACTGAGAGTAAAGTGGAGGATAAATTGTTGAAGATAAACATAAGAAAGGCACCTTGGTTGAATAGAATCTATCCAGTTATATTAAGGGAGGCAGCAAAGAAAGTAAGCAAACCCTTAGCCATAATTATGACAGCTTCCATGGACTCAGGGGA
This sequence comes from Mastigoproctus giganteus, assembly GCF_048544385.1. Taxonomy (NCBI): domain Eukaryota; kingdom Metazoa; phylum Arthropoda; class Arachnida; order Uropygi; family Thelyphonidae; genus Mastigoproctus; species Mastigoproctus giganteus. Next base: position 213,811,130 of record NC_143575.1, read on the forward strand.
GGTACCCATGGACTGGAGATGTGCAAATGTGACCCCAATTCACAAAGGAGGGATCAAAGGGCGACACAAGTAATTACAGACCTGTTAGTTTAACTTATGTTCCAGGGAAATTAATGGAGGCACTGGTTAAAGAAGCATTGCAGGATCATCTGGACAAGACTTCAGTTATAGCTCGGACACAGCATGGTTTTGTTAAGGGAAAGTCTTGTCTGACCAATTTGATTGCATACTATGATGTAGTCACAAAGCAACGGGATGCAAAGAATAATTTTGATATCATATATTTGGATCTTAGGAAGGCTTTTGATACTGTTGCACATGGAAGACTGCTGCACAAACTGGAACAGTGGAGGTAAATTGCTGCCATGGATAAAGGGATGTTTGAGTGGGAGATGACAGAGAGTGGTAATCAATGTACACTGCTCTTCGTGGACTAATGTTATTAGTGGAGTCCCCCAGGGTTCAGTGTTGGGTCCATTGTTGTTTTCTGTATTCATTAATGATATTGATGATGGTATATCAGGCTTAATGTCCAAGTCTGCAGACGATACGAAGCTTGGCAGGGTTGTTAAGGACACTATTGACAGTAAAGTAAAAAAAAAAGTAAAGTGCAGCCATTATCAACCCACTGCAGGATGGAAGCCTCCTCAACAATTCATGCTGAGGGAAAATGGACCATAATCTGCCACGCTGGTCCAGTGAGGGTTGGCAGATCGACCGTATTCAGCAGTCAGGGACTTGAACCCCAGTCTACTCAAAGAGCGTGTGTTCTGCACTCACGCTCCTGCCCACTCGGCTACGGAATGACAGTACGCTGCTGCAACAGGATCTAGAAAAGTTGAGCAGATGGGCTGAGAGGTGGCAAATGAAGTTTAGCATTGACAAATGTAAAGTACTACATATGGGAAGCAGTAATCCCAGAGTAACGTATCAACTGTCTGGTATTATACTGACAGAGGTAGAGAGTGAAAAGGGCCTGGGGGTAATGGTGCAGGCAGATATGAAGTTTTCTGAGCAGTGGAGACGGTCTGCAAGAGTAGCTCATGGTGTCTTGTCAATGATATACAGGAATTTTTTTTAGCAGGGATAAGGAGGTGATTATCCCCTTGTATAAGGCGATGGTAAGGTGTGGCCTTGAGTAATCACACCTTGTATACGGTGTGATTACTCAAGGCCACACCTTGAGTACTGTATACAGGTCTGGAGGCCTCATTTTAAGAAGGATGTAGAGCTGTTGGAACGAGTACAGAGAAGGGCAACAAGATTGGCGAATGGAATAAAGGGTTGCTCTTACGAAGAAAGGCTTAAGTTTTGTAAATTGCAGTGTCTGAAGACTAGGCACCTGCGAGGTGATCTGACTGAGGTGTATAAAGCCTTGAATGGTTTGAGCATGCTCAATGCTGATGGTATTCTTCCTCTTGCTCAGAATAATCGCCTGAGAGGGCATAAATTCACACTGAGGAAAGACAGTTGTAGGATAGATGTGCGGAAGTTTGCCTTTAGCCGGCGGGTGGTTGACTGCTGGAACAAACTTCCATCTGTCGTTGTAGAAGTTGATAGCTTAAACAGATTCAAGGCAGAACTAGACAAACGTTTGGAGCGGGTGGATGAGTGAAATGAGAAGGGGTGTGGTTTTTTTTTTTTTTTTTTTTGGCTGATGCTATATAAGCTTGCTTTTTTGCATCATGTGCCCTCGCTAATGCTAAAAGCATTCTTTTTAAGGTTGATTTGTTTAAAAAGCACATCGAAAATTTTTGTCACAGTGTGCCGTTTTATATGGTGCGTCATGTGTATATGGTTGTGGGTGGGCCGATTTCGATGTTACTTGAGATGAGAAAGCAGCAGTAATGTTCTTTTTAAGACATTTTTTTAAGAAAGGAAAACCTGGCTTTTCATTCAGCAAAACATGAAAATTTACAGACGCAAGACAGTGAACGTCTTATGTTCTTGACTACTTTAACGGCAAAGCATTATTTTATTTTGTTCGAATCCAGTGACAAAAACTCCCTCCAACATTTTATATCTGGAATTTGGGTAGCTAGTTTGAAGTCATAACAATTACATTTATCTCTGGATATGTGTGGGATGCCCCTGTCGTGTATCGCACACCGACAGCCAACTCCTTGGTCACTTGGTGATCTAAGGTCTATGCTGGCGGAAGAATTGGATTTGTTGCCACAGAATCTTATAGACACCCTTATATCGAACATGGTTCACCGCTGTCAGGCCTGTTTAGCCGTTGGAGGGGCCATACGCCGTACTGATGTCATGCGTCCATATTTTCGAGCATATTGTATTGACTTTTTTGATAATTCTTATACAACTCCTACAAATGTCCTTTATACTTCTCCGAAGTTTCTCGTTCTCATCATTTCATCTTTATTCTATAGCACACCACCATACCAAATTTTAGGTCCCGCTCCATCGCAAGCTGCACGAGTTACACCACATTTTCTACGTGTTCTGTTAATTTTGTTGATTAGTGTATAATATCGTATTCACTAACTACCAGTTATATTTTCATATACTTTGCCCTAGAATAAATACCTGGACATCCTACCTGAGCACCACGTCTCAGGCACCACTATAGACATTCTCGTAGCACTTAAAGGAGAGAGTAGTACGATTGTGAATACGACGCCGCAATCGAAGGAGTTAATAGACTTCCAGCAGAATGATAATACGGTGCCACATAAGCAATTGTCTGTACATGATATTTTAACTGCCCTGAAGATACTCCTAGGTCGATGACTGGTGATGGGATCTGTAAACAGAAGTGGACTAATGCTAAGTCCACTTCCATTTTCAGATCCTATCACCAGTCATCGACCTAGGGGTATCTTCAGGGCAGTTGAAATAATATCTGAGGAAACGTGGCAGGATCCCTGCAAAAGAATTGTCCGCTCGGAATGTAGATCAACGTTGTCGCAACATACACAAAAGCCCTCAGTAAGACGATTGTGACACATGTAAGTACCAGCATAGCGCGCAGGACGCTGCATAATATGAGTAATCACAGTCGTGCAACCGTCCTCGAGTCACTAATCACTCCGACTAATGCAAGGCGACAACTAGCTTGGTAGAAGGCCGGCTGCTCTTGGACTGTGGAATGAAGAATTACGGTATATGGTCTAACAATCTAACTGTCATGCCTGGGTGTGGGGGATGCCCAGACTAAGCTACATACCGGACCGTATCATCTCGCTAACGAAGTGTGATGGCCGGAGCTTTTTTAATGGTTTGACCTGGAACCATTGATTATTTTGGAAAAAGCCTGAATGCCGAGATCTATCTAGATGTCCTGGATAATAATGCGTTACCTAAGTTGTGGCAGCAGCCCGGGTAGGCATTACCTGTACATATTACCTGTATCAAGCAAGACAATACTCCAAGTCATACTGCTTGCATTGTGACGGATTGGTTTGAGGACATGAGCATGTAAAAGTTGGACTGGCCAGCCCAGTTCCCAGCTTAAATCCTATAGAGAACTTCTGGGATGAATTGGATCATCTGCTGCTTGCGAGGAGAGGGACTACTCAAAAAATATAGATGTACTGGTCGCCTTTGAAGGCCAAATGGCGGAAAATATCGTCGGGACATTTACAAAAAAAAAAAAAAAAAAAAAAAAACTGTTGGAGAGTGTTGCACAGAGGCTAGAAGTTATCATAAAAGCTAAACGTTTCAGCACACTTTATTAGTTTTCCTGAAAATAATGGTTATTTGTAGATACGAATGTATCCGGATATTAACGGTAGGGCAGTGCAGTGTTTGCTGTTTTACTTCGTACACTGTGTCAAATGAACTATATAATTCTGATGAGCTGCATTTTCGAGTTTTACCTTACCTGGCATTTGTTAAAAGGAACATTTTTCTCAAAAATAGCACTTACAATACAATATGCAGAATGCATATTAAGCTTACACTTTACCTTTGAATGTTCTACTCTAGATTTTACTCAGTAAACGAGTTGGTGGAAATTAGGTTTGATCTTTTGAACGTTAATTAACTCACAAAGGAAAACTACAAGGAACAACATGAAAGAACGAATGTTCTACGATATTTTGCACCAACTCTATTGAATTTTTTGTTTTTATCATTGTTTTTTTCGGATTTATATTTTTTTTTATTATTTTTTATTTTTATTTTTATTATTTTTATTTTTTTGGCTGGTGCAGCATAAGCCATAGGCTTTCTTGCACCATGCGGCCGTTACTAATACTAATACTAATACTAATACTAATTACCGCAAAAATTAATGAAATATTTACGCTTAAAAAATCACATTCAGTTTCATAAATATACATCACCATCATTGTGCCTCAAATTTAGTATTTGTATATTAATCGATAGACGCATACATTGTGATCTAAAATTTTTATATAAATTAGTTTACAGCGCTTTGGACAATGATTTTCTAGCTGATGGAAATCTCCATTGCCCCAGAGGATGAACCAGACAAGATGGCTTTTTCGGAACAAATCAAATTAAAGCGACGAACAAACAAAATGTTTTAAATCGAATTATGTCTTCGGCAAAACTTTTATAATATAAACGTTATGTAGAATTAAAAATATTTTTATATGCATGTTTTTGCTAAATTAATGCGCACGACAGTAGCTTATCTTTTACTGATTTTTAGAATCTCTTCCGTATTTTCCATTTAACGATATAAATAGATCAAACTTCTCTTCAAAGTTAGTTATTTTACAATATGAGAGAGAGAAAGGTTGAGGGAAATGTAAAAACGAGAATTATTTTTTTCACCAATAGTTGGTTTCTTTTTCAAAAACCTATTCCAGTTTAGGCACTCGATCCGTACAGCAAATTTTTAAAAATCTCTTTTCATAGAAATTTTTGTTCTTTTGACATCATTGTTTGACGGCTTTCTTCACAATATGGAATCCATGTCATCCACCCATGTGTATTATGTCCATAAACTGCGTGTGTTCTTTGGTCGGCTTGCCTCATTTGCTAGACGAAAAACCCAAGTTTTCAGGAGGGAAACCCCTTGCTATCCTCGCCTGAGATCGACTAAAAATCCGCAAAAATTCTTCGCATTTTTAACGGGGTTCATCAAGGCCTTTTCCGCCCGGTGTAGGGAGGACGGTGGCTATCACTGTGCAGACAAAGGATGGCTGCCATAGTGCGTTGAGCCTTGTCGGGGACACATAGTCGTGTAACAAAATGAAAGTCAAATGCCTAAATGTCTTCTTTTTGATGAAAAGCTGCCAGTGAACTTTGGGGATTCATGCGGAATTTTTTTAGTTAACCGCTTCGACTCTGCATATGAAATTGGCACAGCGGCTGTCCCTGTGAGTCGAAGGACAGCGTAACCTTCCCAGAGCTTTCGAAAGTCGAATTTTTTCGGTATGGGTTATGACATGTTTCCACCGAATGTTGCGTCGCTGGCTCTATGGATCAAATTCCAGTATGTCTTATCTGTAGTCATTATGCGATTCAAGAAGTCATTTCCTTCATCTCCATATCAGGGTAAATGCAGCAGACATACCCCCCCCCCCCACTTGCAAACGTTTCATCGTTTGCAAATGTAGCATCGTTAAGATTCTTAGGGGTCCACCTCACGCAGAACTTCCCATCTTGGGTTGCCCTAATGACACGTTTTTGTACTGCAGTCTGTGCCCTCGTGCGTAGCACAGTGGTTATAATTACATTCCTTCCATATCGTGTGGAAAATACTTAGGTCCCAATCCTATCAATGTGGGCGAGGGTAGCATGGTCTTTCCATACAGGTAACTCGGATGTTTTCAGATGAGTTTGAGTTTCTGCTCGGGGAATCTTTAATATGATCTTTAATTTTAGATCGTATGTATAGCTTAGCTTAATTTTCAGCACTCACCTCATAGTAATCTGCTTAGCTGGTGGAGAGTTTTACCACATACAAAGTGGTTATAGGATTCTAATAATTTACAGGGATTATGGGTTTAAAACTAAGTTATGGGCTATAAAAATTTTTCTAAGAAAAGAAAGTGCACCTTCCATTCTATGGTTGCATAATTAAAGTAAATTGAATGAAGAAAAATAGAAGCTAATAGTCGCGCACGAGCGACTTTAGAAATTCGTCCTCAGCTATAGTGGGGGGGGGGAAGATTTGTTTGTTGTTTTGGTTTTTAGGAGCATTAGCAACTAAGGCCATATTGCTCCGGGATATGCGGTGGTCATTCCCGGACCTTTCCGCATCCTTCATATTTGGTGGCGACGGGCTCGAACCCCGGTCTAATCAAGAAGCGTGTGCTATGCACTGCTGCTCTTTCCCACCTGGCTACGGAGGCGCCAAGGGGGGGGGAGAGAGCGCGCTTGTGTTATATACGGGTTGGGTTCCCGAAATGCATTTGAGTGCACGTGGAAACTTAATACCTGCTAAATTCCAAATGGGGGAGAAATTGGCGGGAATCTTTTTGTTTAACACGTTGAGTGATGTATGGCGCTTAAACCATTCGATGACGAGGGCTTCGTTTTCAAGGATTTTGTAGCTAGAATTTAATTTAACTACTGTGATGGCTGAATCGATGAATGGGTTGTGATTTTGAGATTGGACGTGTTGTGTTAGTTCTGTATTTGCTGAATTAGTTTTGAAGCTATTAAAGTGGTAGTATGCACGCGTGTTGGAAATTTTTGATGTCCCGAATTTTGCTGTTGTACTGCCTATGTAACATGCTTGGCAATCTGATTGGCATCTGATCAAATATATAATGTTGTTGTAATCTTGTGTCTCGTACTCGTGTGTTGTCTTGTATGAGTTGAATTTGGAACTTAATTTGTTATAGACGTGAATATTAATTTGATATCTGTATTTTTAAAAATCTGTTGAAGTCTTCTAGCGTATTGTTGATGATATGGGAGCGCGATAAAGGGTTTATGTATCTTATTCTTGTTCACGTGGTTAATAATTTTGTTTGGGTTATTAGTGTTATTATGAACTTTAGTGATGGTTTCTTTTATTAGTTGTGATGGGTATTTTCTGTCGATGAATTTTTTGGTGAGGTATTGCAATTCTACAGATAGGTCTGTTTGTGTGTGTGGCTATATTTTACAGCGTTGTATATCTGGTTGTACAGAACTGCTTTTTTGATGTATAGAGGGTGGTGTAAGAATTTGCCTGTATGTGTGTTTTTTCTGTATATTTTGGTGCCTAAAGATGTGCTTATTTTGTATACAGTGAGGTTTAGAAAATTAATTTTATTATCGGTTTCTACTTCGAGGGTAAATTTGAGTCTTTCATGTGTTGTGTTAAAGGTGTTCAGTAAAGTATCGATGGTGGTTCTGTTGCCTATTAAGAGGACATCATCTGCATACCTCATGTATAGTTTAATTCCTGGGGGAAAGGGTTGGAGAATTTTTTCTTCGATAGATGCGAGGTAGATCTCGGATAAAGGGACAGAGATACCGAGGCCCATGGGAAGGCCGAAAATTTGTTCGTAGATGTTATTTTGGAATTTAAATTGTTTGGCGTCAAGTAACAGTGATGTGAGTTCTAAAATGTCATTAATGTTTAAGTCGGTACGTTTTGTTAATGTGTCGTCTTTAATTAATAGTTCTTTAAGGGCCAGTAGCATGGATTCGATGTGCACGTTTGTGTATAGGGAGAGCACGTCGAAGGACGCGAGAATATCGTTTTCAGATATGGTTATGGAAGTTATACGTTCGTGTGCTTGTTTAGTATTGTAGACCCTGAACCGAGAAAATCTCATTAAAGGTGAAATAATTTTGACGAGGAATATGAATAGGTTAGCATAGGCGGACTGTTTATAGGAAACGATGGGCCTTAAAGGATAATCTTGTTTATGGAGTTTGACTATTCCAAAAATGTGTGGGAGAATGTTACTGCGTATGCCTATTTGCATGGAGGGTATGTAAATTAATTTGTTTGTTGGCTCTGAGTCTTCTAGGATCCCATCAAGTTTATTTTTAAGCTTGTTAATGTTAAACGTGTTGCAAGCTCTGTATGTTGTTGAATCTGATAAGATGTGTAACATTTTCTTTATATATGTGTTTTTGTCCATGATTGTGATGGTATCCCCTTTGTCTGCCTTTTGTATTATAATGTTCGGGGTTTTTATAAAGTCTCGTTTGTGGGTTAATTGTTATTGGGGAATGTTATGTTTACTAGTTAATTGGGAGTTAAAAACAGCCTTAGTTTCATGTATGATTCGATATTTGTCTGGGTGGTTATCAAGTTTGGTTTGTATTTCTATCATGGCGTCTTTAACTGGGTAGTTGTTGCTGTTAATGGCGAAATTGAATCCGTATTCTAGACTGGCAAGTTCGTTAGGGGAAAATGTTTGTGTAGAGATGTTAACAACTGAGTTTGTGGGGGGTTTTTTGTGTCTCCTAGTGAGTGTATCCCATTTCTTGGAGTGTTTTTTGGTAATCTGATTTAAAGTTGCTTGAATTCGTGTTGTTCTGTTGTACGTAATCGTACCAAGTCGTGGGGGTTAGTTCTCTTTTAAGTTTGAATTTAAGGGTATGTATTTGATCTAAAAGGAGATATTTTTCTCTGTATCTTTTCAGTAATTCAGCTTTAATTATGGCAATAGAGGCTTGGTGTATGATAAAAGGGTATTTTTTAACAGTGTTTTTGGTGCAGATACGAACGAAATTGGGGATTATGTCATACGTGAGACATTTCTTTAAGAATGTGATGTGGAGTTTGTCGGAAAAGTATTTAACTAATAGTTTTGTTAACCTTGATTTTTTAGAAAAATCAAGAAAAATTTCTTAGAAAATTTTTTATAGCCCATAACTTAGTTTTAAACCCATAATCCCTGTAAGTTATTAGAATTCTATAACCACTATGTATGTGGTAAAACTCTCCACCAGCTAAGCGGATTACTATGAGGTGAGTGCTGAAAATTAAGCTAAGCTATACATACGATCTAGTTATTACATTACAGCACATAAGGACTCCTTAAAAAATCAAGAGATCTTTAATTTTTTACTGCAGTCTATCATGGGTGCTGGAGTGGCAGATCCATAACTAACACTGACCTCCTTGGTACATCGACTGTCGTATATCTGTCCGCGTTGATGATGTCTGCCACGGTAATATTTTCTACTGTAACAACCGTGCGAGTTTGCTCTGGGAGAGAACAAGTCCTCCTCATTTCAAGATATGGATATTCCAATTCGTACACTCGTGGAGGTGGCGTACAGTTATCAATGTACACTTACACGTACACAGACAACTGATATTGGTGTACGTAGTGCGCTTCTGTTAGAGAGACAAGCACGGCTGTAAGGAACAGGATAACATTATACTGCCCTATGGGTAGATTCAATAGACTTGGCGAACTAATCACGTGACTTGGGCGAATCAATTACGACAGAAGGGAACGTGAGTTTGTGTCTATAGGATCTATTATTTATAATTATTTTAATACCAAATAATGGTTATGGGATTGAGCTACCGCCGATATTTCTATATAAACGTGTCGTATTGCCCACTTTTTTCGAGAGAATCGACTACAGAATAAATTCATTCTAATTATACAGTTACTGCGCATTTACTTTTCCAGTGCCAAGACCGTTTCATCTACCTATAGTTTGGCCGCAACCATCATGTGAACTCCGTACCGGCTCTGCTGTTGCTGCGCATCACTCCTTCTCACCCTCATACATACAGGACTGCCAACTTGCCTTCTTGCTCAGGAGAAGTATTAGTACCAATCCCTAAATTACACCCATAGCAGCGTACAACGGAAATTTAGATAATTGGCATTTCGTTTTAATTTCATTCACTTTTGTATACCTTTACCGACACCCCTTCATATCATCGTTACTAGTTGGGTGGGGTTTTTAAAATAAACTGCATTTTTCTATCTGTTTTTTTAATAACTTCCCATCTAGCAGCGACAAAATGCGCTCTACACTGCCGCAATTAATCTACTATTTCCGTCACAAAGAAAGCGAACGACATCTACCTATAAAAATCAGCTGTAGCTGCTATCAGCCGACTAAATTACACGATGTAGTCGTTGAGAAGAGGACGAAGAAGCACTAACGTCGATGCCCCGTTTTCTAGTATGGTAATTGTGATATTGATCTGTCATATTTCATCTTTCTGATAAATGCCACACACGATAGAATAACTAGATTAGAAAACTTCTATAATTAGAAAACAGAATTATTTTTAAAAGTTTCTCATATTGTAGCTTGATAGAAGCCCAAATATACAAGAAGGTGCAGTTTATTTATATCGTACGTTATTTAAATATCTTCCATTTTTATTTTTTCTTCTTCTTCTTAAAGTACGCCTTAACTTTTACTTTCTTTTTCCGAACTCAACCGAATAACATCAGATAAATGAAATACTCGGCAAACTTATCTCGTTTAGTGAGCGCAGCACACACACGAAACAGATTTAATGGCACTTTAATGCAGGAGGAGAATTCGCAGAACCGAAAAGCTTATATAATCGCGACCCAATTTACGTCCATTTTAAACACAAAAATATCACCTCCTATCTCGTTTTTTCAACTTCGATAGAAATTTCATTCACCTTCCATAGATACGACTGACATTCCGAAATAAAAATAGATAAAAAGAGAAGTTTGCGGTTGGAGAAAAAAAAGTGGAAGAGCTGACTGGTGAACTATGCAGATTGACAAAATAAAGAGGGCAGAAAACTGCGCGTGCAATAAATTTCCAAAGTGGGTCAATACGTAAGCGGAATCAACGCTTTTTCTTGTGTCAGCTTTATTAGGAGACATCTTTTTCCGTCTCGCTCGCGACTGAAGCATGCACATCGCCATCTAATAATCTAATCAAAATACATATTAGAAAATATTTTTGGAAGTCGGTGAGGCTGTCAACCTCCCACGAATGAAATAAAATAATAATAAGAATGGAATTCTAGAGCACAAGCGCCAGCTTCATTTTTCAATCCATGATTTAGCCCACGGATACCTTCACATTTCTCTAGCGTCGTGACACCACATTTTTTTTGTTGTTTTTTATTTATTTATTTATTAAACCTCTCCCGCTACATAAACAATGATCACTCAGTCGCCACTTCTAAGTCGATTGTTCTCGTTTCAATTCATCTATCACTCATCGATTGACACAAGTATACAATTATTTAATTGATTTTAGTTACAAATTTAATTACAATTTTACGTATATTTATTGAGCTTTCTGTTCAGTGAGAAATTTCAATTACATTTGTATATTCTATTATATAAATAAATAAATGTAGGAAGGATGCTGCCTCTCCAGTATTTAATAGAAGATACTACTGTCCTGTCTTGCTACGCATCCCTTCCACTTTTTTAAAATTATTTTTTTACAAATGAACTGTAATAAATCCAGCCATAAATCATCACCTCCAGAAACTCTCATTGGTATTTTCCCAAAGCGGTCGTATGGGAAAATCTAATACTCAAAATGAAAATCTAATTTGAAAAATCGTTCGCTTTTCTCTTCGTGTTCCAATAATTTGTGTTTTTTGCAAGGAAGTCACAGAGAGAGTAATCCAAATAAATAACATAACGCGGTCTGACACTCTGGGAGGTGGCAAGTGCAGTTTATTGATGGAAGACGAGATAATCTCTTTTACCACCAACAGTTTATTGATGCATAAGTGGTAAACGCAAATGGATGTAGAAATTGGTTTAAAAAATTGTGACTGAAAGTTGCCTTACTGTTTTTTAAATTTCTTTACAGAGTTCTTTATAAAGTAATACAGCGGCTTCGGGTTTTTCAGTCGCTAAAAAACATGCAAATCGGTTTGTGAGCACTTGCTCAGACATATACGATAAACCGTGTGAAGCAGAGTATGACCGTAACAGTCAGATGGGGCAAAAAATATCGTAAGATATGAAGTATAAAATCAACACGAATACATATATTCAATATGTCTTGCGGGTAGGAAAACTGGGAAATTTTCCGATATCCTGATGGCTCAATCAGCCCTAGTTCCGCAGACAGGTTTGTAATAAATAGTATATTTTGGAATTAACTAATTTATTTATGCACAGCTGGAAACTCTCCGGATGAATCACGGTGAATCTGTCTTTTTATACTCGGTTTGATCCCTTGGTTGGTTGCAGTAGGTGCATCAGCAACTTAGGTCACATTGCGCCGTATATAATATATCTGAAATGTGCATGTGTTCTGTAGTAGACTTGCTGTTTGCTGCGCTAAAAACCATGCTTCCCTCGCCTGAGACCGACTAACTCAGCCACGTTGTGAAATCAGCCCATAAAAATTCCTCGCATCATTAACGGGATTCGAACTCTGGTGTTTTCCACCCCGGTGTGCTAACCACAAGGGCATTTTACCCCTTTTTTTTAAAAAAAAAACAGCAAAATTATGTTAAAATTGGAATAAAAAAAATGCGAACTTCTTATTTTCGTTAAAATTGGTCGTCAGGTGTGCTCATCTCTGTATTATGCGAACTAATTAACAATGCCTTTCAGCAAGATGCCAAAGAAATACGATTTAAATTTCACAAGACATATACGCAAGGCTTTGTATTATAAAATTTGCCAATATAACACGACTGCTTTGTGTACTGCATTATAGATATATTTAAATTTCAGGCAGAGGGAAATCGCGATGTAATCAGACAGTTGCAGACATGTAACCATAAGGAACAGCGTGTAGTGCATAGAGAGAATTGCAAAAGTAGATGTAGGACAGTGGTATCGTCACCGTCCTCCTCACCATACCGGGTTCTAATCCTGTCGATGACGCGAGGAACTTTAATGGGCTTTTTTCGCTCCGTGGCTGAGTTAGTCGGTTTCAGGATTAGATAGCAAGGTCCCCCCCAGAAACTGGAGTTTTTCGTCCAGAAAAACAGGCAAATTGAGCAGAGAAAACAAGCAATTTACAGACACAATACACATGGGTATATGAATTAACTTTCCGGGTGACCATAATATAATATAGTTTGGTTTATAGTTTGTAGCATTTCGCTGTGACGATGTCACAGAACATAATCTTCCTCTGATCATGGAGGGACGTTGTTCAAAAATACGTTTTGTTTTTGTAGAAGAACAAGATTTCAACAATTTCAATTTATGCATATGCCACTGAAGTATAAAAAAAAAAAGAGAGATTTTGAAAGAAGACAAATTATTGAACTCCCTAATAAAAGTAACTTTTGACCGCAAACTTCTGGTGGAAGTAATCGTAAACAGGCCAACAATCTGATAATTCTAAGGATGTTATCCATCTAATGAGCGCAGAAAGTTTGCTCAAATTCTTCATTCTTCTCTTCTGGGTTAAATAAAGAAATTTGCTTGGTTCTCTTAAATATTATGCGCACGTCTGAAAATGCGAACATAGCTGTTCAAACCAACGTACCTCACATCCATATACAGATTTGTACAGAGTAAGTAGTTGCTTAGCATAAATGTAACGCCGAGAGAGCTAAAAAGAAAAAACAGTTTTTTGATGTAGAGAAAGCAACGTTGCGATGTACCAATGCCTACAGAGATTAGAAGTAATCCCTAATATTTAGAGATATGTGATCTTGTTTAGAAATTTGAGCATCATCAAAGATGAGTATAGGGAGCAGAAGACTTTTTTTTGCGAGAAATCAGACAGGACCGACTTTTAGAGAGATTAAAGTTAACTAAGTTTTCTTTTCCCCACTGAAGATTTATCTGGAGATCGGCTTTAAGGACTTGGTGGAGGATGTTCGAGAAGTTGAAGCTGTTTGTGCACGGCAAAGTTAACGAAACTTGAAGGTGGAATGTAGCGTGCCGTCATCAACGAAACTGTGGATAGAATTTATAATCATTGGAAAAAGGTGCCATTAATATGCAGGAAGAAAACAGAGGAAGAAAGAAGTGAACCTCAAGGATCACCAGCATTAGTACAGAAGTCAGAAGGCCATCTACAATGACCGGAAGTGAGAGGTCAGAGGAGAAAACTGGATACCTAATTGCAAAACACAGTCGGCAGTCTGTTAGATGGAAGCTTGTATAGAACAACTCGAGGTGAGTATAATGGGCCGATAATTGTAAGGGAGGGATTTGTCAACCTTTTTTAGGAAGTGGCTGGACTGTGATTAAATTTCCAAGCAGAAGGAAAATTACCAGTGGAACAGGAGAGCATAAAAAGGCGACACGAAACAGGAGCATCTATGTTGTAACAGGTTGTGCGTGATTTTGTTTACAAGATCACACAGTTTGTTTTGTTTCTTAAATTACAATTACAGTATTGGTTTCTCTTTTTATTTGTACTTAAAATGCATTGCGTGTTTACATTTGCCCTAAAGCTTTTACACATTCGGTGCATATGAGAAATCATAATTTTATCTCGCTTCGTTTGCCTAAAATCGGTTGGCTTCGGATTTTAGAATACGTGTCGAGGCAAATTAGGGAAAGAGGCGTCAGAGAGTGTCTGTAAATTTCATATATTTTATGCTATTTTTTTTTCCCGGCAGGCTTTCTCGGTATACGCGCAAAAGAACAACGGCCGTACATACAGTAAGAAGTGTTTTATCGTATGTATTGTGGCCCAAGTATAACCTTAATGTGTAACACTTCAAACAGTAACCGACCAAGTTTCATGCAGTTTCCATAACGTCTTTTTTTTTAATTACAGGCTAAAATCAACAAAGCTTTTTGAATTAAGAAAGATGGACAAAAACAGCTACTATGCAGTCATCTAATATTTGGGGGAAAAAATGGACTAACATTGGGAGGGATGCCCCTTCCTATTCTATGGTTAAGAAGTGGGCAGCAGAATTTAAGCGAGGGAGGAAGAGCCTGGAAAGCGACCCACACTGTGGAAGGCCTGAAACGTTCCTCACACTGCAGAAGTTGTTGACAGTGTGCATGATATGATGATGAGTAATCGACGAGCGCCTTGGCCATCTCATCTGAAAGTGTATACCACATAATAAGAGAGGTTCTCGCTATGAAAATGGTGTCAGAAAGAGGGATCCCAAAGTTGTTGACAGCAGATCAAAAATGTACGACAGTTGTCAAGTGAATATTTGGATCGTTTTCAAGCAGATCCAGCAAATTTCCTTGCAAGATTTGTGATCACGAATGAGATGTGGCGATTCATTACTTTTAGCCAGAGACAAAAGAGAAGCTCATATGATGGAAATAACGAAAGCCAAGTCGATTCCTTTTGCTGGCAAGGTGATGGCATCAGTTTTTTTGGATGCTTATGGAGTGTTGCAGTGTTGCTTGCAGATTACCTTTAAAAAGGCTAAACAATCACAAGAGCATATTTCTCAGACCCTGTGAGGCGTTTGCATGAAATATGAAAGGAAAACTCCCCGAAACACTGAGCAAAGGAGTCCTGTTCCAGCAGGACAACACGCCAGGACAGTGCATGCATTCCTGGATGCCCAAATAAAAATAAAAAATAAAATTTTCTTCGCAGTTAGAATCAAAACATTGACTCCAAAGGTATGTTGAAAATTAACATGTTACCAGACCACTCAGATGAATCTTTCATACTCAGGCCACGAACTTTTCAAATGCCCCCTCGTATTAACATCATTCGCTAGTAAACTACACGCACTCGTGAACCCCAAATAGATATTCTCCGATTACGACAAACAAAATGGCAACCATCACTTCGAAACTGTCTCCACACCTGAATTGGTTGCAGTGGGGTTTTAGGCGCATTAGCAACTTAGGCCACATTGCACCCTATATAATAAGTCTGTAAATTGCGCACGTTCTGTGGTCCATGTGTAGGTCGAAAAATCCGAGTTTCCGGTTGAAAAAACTATGCTACCCTCGCCTGAGAGCGATTAACTCAGCAACCTTGTGAAAAATACCCACAAAAAGTCTTCACGTCATTGGCTGGATGCGAACTCAGATTTTTTCCAACCGTTGTGGGGAGAACGGTGATTAATGCCAACTGTGCAACCCATGAGGGCGCAACGAAACTGCTTTAGTCTTTCTGATACAATAACGCTATAAGGTGTAAATAAAAGCAAAATCTGTGAAACTTTCCCTGAGAAATAGTTTTCTTCATCAACATGTCAGGACGAAAAACTCGAGTTTCCTGTTGAAAAAAAAAAACATGCTACCCTAGCCTGAGAGCGACTAACTCAGTAACCATGTGAAAAAGACCCACAAAAAGTCTCCTCACGTCACTGACCGGATGCGAAAACATTTCTTTTTATAAGACATTATTCCCATAGCAAAACAGAAATGATCCCTCTTATACGCGTTTAAATATTTATTTCCTTCAATAAATCGTATTCCACATATTTTTAAAATAATATAATGGTTTTTTTTTTTTAATATTTTTCGTGATTTGATGGCGATATTAATTTTTAATAAGCCCAAAACTTCACAATAAAGTTCGCTGAGGATCATAAAAAATGCGCATCCGAAATGTCACAATTTTGAAATCGATCCGATTGGAATCCTTGTGAGAAATTTAATCTAATATAACTCTGATATATTTTATTTTAATTTAGTCTAGGCTAAGAATTCATCAAAAATGACAGAAGCACAACTTTTCTTCACTGTCTCATTGACTTATATAATTTAATATAAGGATATTAGGTTGACACTTACGCTAGGCTTTATTTCACAAAATATGGAAAAAGACATTTTAATTTGTATGTGTTTAATAATAGGGAAAAAATTGTAGCAATGGACGCTCTATTAAATTTATACTTCTGAAAGCAGAAAATGCAATGATAGAAATAAAAACTCTAATTATACCACGAAACTAAATACTGTACATCAAATTTTTACAACAATCACCTTTCTTCTTTTATTTGATTTTTTATATTTTGGATTTTCAGTTGGTTATTTTTGGGAATAGGTGTATAACCTAATGTTGCATACATTTAATGTATTTAGTTTCATGCCAGTGAAACTAAATACATTAATACATAACCACCTTTGTCCTAGTAACAGAAAAAGGCATTTAAATCGATGCGAAACACTAGTGACTGGGATTTCTTTAATATGAAGTAATTATTTCTATTTTACTTTTTCCATCTTTTTATAAGAAAGAAAGTCTAGCGATACATTTCTAGAGAAGAAAGATGATGAAATAATGAGTCTTACATGTAACGAGAAGATTAGAAAGTGAAAAGAAAAGGAAATTGCATCGGTTGTAGCCTATCATTATACGTATTATCTTTTTGTTCGAGAGTCGTGTACTCTGATAATAAGAGCACAAGAATTACCTCATTAGTGTTCTCAGGGATCCCTGACGCCTACTATCTGTCGGTCGCACGGCAGGTTCTTCCGTCGAAGGAACTTCCGTTTCGTTCGATGATAGTTGCTTCATTTCTAGTTGAGCGTCCAAATTCTCACCATCTTTTCCTCTGCGGGAAAAAATAGAATTAAGTGCTGCCATCTATTGACAACTACAAGAGTTAGTTTGAAATCTGAATGTGTTATGTTATAATCGATCCATAGTATACATATAACGTGCCAATGTCAGTGTGTGTGCAACATGCCAATGCCAGTATATTTCACCTATTAATTTGGTTAAGTGCTCACTGGGTTTTGTCATGCTAACTTGGAAATTTCTTGCACAAAAAAAAAAAAAAAAAGAAGCAAGAAGCCCTATTGCTTTTAACTCAAAATTATCTTCGCCGAGAAGCTCTTTTGATAATTAAAGTTGTATTTTTTTTCCTTTATATTGACTTAGATGAAAAAAAAGAAAGAAATAGAAATCTGAGGGGTATCGGGAAACGGGCGAGAGAGAAAGAGGGACGTGTAAATATATCCCTAAACAACACACTTACGCCGGGGTACTTCTGCTTCTTAAAATTCTTTTCAAATTGCGCACATCGTATTTCAACTTGCTGACAGCATTTTTCGGTCTCTGGATCAACGCTTTGTTGTCGCCATCTCCCACCACTTTCTGCCCATCACCTCCGCCCTGAGAACGACGTGTCGACGTAACTGTTGACGATGAGTCGTCCTTGTTTTTCCCGACATTCGCGGCCATCCGCGCTTCCATCAGCCTCTTTCTTCCCATTGTCTGTAGGATATCCTATAAAAAAAAATGAGATTGGTACTGACATTTATAGCGAGTTGAAATCGTTTTTACGCTTATGTGTGCATTTTGCAAGAGGTATGAGGAATTTCGAGGGATTGAAAAAAGAAAGAGTTGCAATAACGTGGCTTCGAGGCAGTTAAGAATCATTCTTTGCGTCAATTTATTTATAAATTAAAATACGGCGAACAATTTTTTCGTTTTCACGAAAGTAAAAAGTGGTGCAGTTAATTCTTCTTACTTCTTAGAAGAAACGAAGTTAATACAGAATTTAATTAATTAAAAACTGTTAGGGAATCTGTTGCAAGTGTGCACTTGCTCGCATAGACACATTCACTTTATTTTAGCGTTTGATGTTGCTCTACGAATATGGAAAGGTTGTCGTGGCATTGCAGTTCTTCTATGGGCAAACTCATTTACGCAACGCACTAATAAATGCTGTATGTATGTACACTGAGTAATCACTGAATTTCGACCACATATTTAATATTGCGTTTGCCACCGTTCGCATGCATAACAGCCGCTATTCGCCTAGGCATTGACTCCAATAGACGTCTGAAGGGTTCTGCAGCCTGATGCCTTCAAGGATTTCCATACTGTCGGAATAGATGACAGTTGCGTGTCCATCTGCCTCGCTTCCCGTTCAGAAAGATCCCACAGGTGTTCAATTGGATTGAGGTCAAGCGAATTTGGAGGCCAATTAAGATGGGTGATATCTTTACTGTGTTCCTCGAACCACTTGTGCACAGTGCGGGCCCGATGACAAGGCGAATTATTGTCTTGAAAATCCCGTTTCTGTCCGGAAAAAAATGCAACGTAGCAGAGTACACATGGTCTCCTAAGAACTGCTGGTAGACCACACCAGTAAAATAGCCCATACGCACCAGGGGTCCTAGTTTTTGCCAGCAAAACATGCCCCATATTAAACAACCACGTTCTGAATAGTGGGCACCATGAACGATAGGTCCAGGGATTCGTGTTGGCTGCGCCACACACGAAAACGTCCATCGGCGTGTTGCATCAGTTATCACTCGTTCCCAGTCCTCCAGTGTCCAATTTGCGTGTTGTTGACACCACAACATTCACCGTCTACGACGATCAGCAGTGAGGAGAGGTTATCTTTTGGGTCGTTTGCTGTGGAACCCCGTACGTCTCAGTATGCGGCGCATCGTCATTTGGGACATTGTTCTTGCATATCCCATATTGTTTTGAGATATCATCTGTCTCACAGTGACCTGCCGCTGAGCCCTTACAACGCGCTACACCCTTCCTCACCACAAACATCCACCTTGCATAATCCTTTACAGTTCTGTCGGCGGGAAATGGTTTGACCCGTTTGATTTCGTTCTTTGTACACTTTAACCACAGTGGGTCGTGAGAAATTGACATGTGCCGTTTCGATATGGAAGAACCCGACGCATGAGCTCTCACAATCATGCCCTTTTGAAATTCCGTGATATCTTTACTAGATCCCCTGACTGCTACTTTATCTTTTTGACTGCACGGCCAGATACAAAGTACCACTGCTCTAGCGTATGAAGCTGTTCGGATTTTTTTTTACTGCAGCATAGTCCATTACGGATGGGTGTGGTCATAATTCAGTGATCGCTGAGCGTATGTATGCATGTATTTGCGTTAAGCACAAAAGCAACTAAGATGCGTTAGTATTAGTATAATTAGGCTCAATGGTTCAATGCACTCACTTGCCGCTCCCTTAAGATTATAGGGTATATTCCATCAACCCCAGGAGCCTTATTGGCCTGTAGGCTCGAAAGTTTTTTCATTAAATAATCTTGCGAAATTTAAATATCATTAATTACATATTTTTCAACTTCACTCCCACAATTTCCTATTGCCACAAAAGGTTTTTCATTTGTAAATATCGATGCAAATTAACTGTTGAGTTCATCTGCAACGGCAGCTGGTGTATTTAATACTATCCCCTTTCCCTTACGTAAAGGTCCGATCTGGTTTGTCCTGCTCTTCTTGGCATTTATATATGTGAAGAATTCCTTAACCCCCCCTCTTTGCTCTGCTTGCTAGTGATTTCTCATAAACTGCCTTTGCCTGTCAAAACTTTTCTGTGGCTCTATTACAGATAATCTTGTAGCTGTTATAGGCTTCAGTACTTTTTATTGCTCTGTAACCTTTCCATGCCACCATTTTCTGCTCAAGTAATGTGGCAACTTCACTATTCATCCAACTTGGAGCCCTCCTCGTGGAGTATTTTTTTAATGATAAATACGCATTCAGTGCATCTGTGATTAATGTTTTAAAAGCATACCACAGTTCAAATGTATTCATTCTCTGCGCGATATCTACCCAGTTAATAGAGGTCACGTTGTACCTTAAGGCATCGTAATTTCCTTTTCTGAAATTAAAACCCATTCCTTTGCCTTTTACTACTGCTACCTCTCTCTTCATCATTCACCGTAGAACTCCGTGATCACTTCCTGCTACTGGTTCCTCTACTGTCAGCCCTCTACAGGGCTGACAGTAGAGGAACCAGTTCTTAGCGTTTTCTAGCGTTTGTAAATTGAGTGTATTCTGTGGTCATTCTGCCTCTTTGTTAAACGAAATACCCGAGTTTCTGGGAGAGAAAAAAAAAAAGAAGAAAACTACGAAACACTCTCCTGAGAACGACTAATTCAGCCACGTTGTGGGAAAAAAAAAAAAAAAAACTATAAAAATTCCTAGTGGCTGAACCGCAAATGCTACTGCCGTCACAATGAAACTGCTTTCTGCTGACTGTCTAAAAATATATTATTTCATATCCAATAACATCACGTGCTTTGTTGCCTTGGTTACCTCGGTATACACCGCTGAGCAATGGATTGCACAGCAAATCGATAATAACCCTGTACTAAAGCCTCACGACCATATATAGCTTCATAGGTTACTTCGTTTTATTCAGAAGTACTAAAGAGAATGAAGTGAATGCATGTCGACATGACCTAAATGAACATTTTCAGTTCTAACAGTTTTTAATTAAATTCAGTATCAGTTTTAAATAAAAGTTTGTTGTATTGCAAACTGCGTTGCATTTTAATTGGTTAATCCTGTATATCGTGTCGACAAGTTGCGCATATTCTATGGTCGATCTTCCTGTATTAAGGTAAAAATTCGAGTTTTTGGGAGAGAGAACCATGAATCCACGCGCGAGACCTACTAATTTGGTGTTGGAGTGAAGGCTCATAACCCCCGTCCCCCCGACGGCATTTACCCACGATAGCGGTTTGGTTCCCCTAACTGATAGGCGTAAGAATAATTACATAAAAATGCGCGTGTGCAGATATTTCTGTGATCCAAACGCAGTTAGAATTATGTGAATAATATATTTCATTGTCAAAAGCTGAAGTTAGAAAATACAAAAACGTTCCATAATATCTTAGTGATCAGTAATATTCTTTCATCCAGTTATGACGCATTTCGAATCTTCTATGAAATTGAAATATTAAAACTTTCTCAATATTACGAAAGCAGTATCGATTGCAAAATCCTCGTACATAGAGACTTATGCTTTTATTCAAACTCGGTAGAGAAATTGTTTTTATATCTTCAATAGATGGCGCTGGAATATCTTAATACCATATGCCTTAACTTTAGCTTCTCTTTCACCACATTTTCTACAGTAACCGATCTCGGCGTTTATATATTCTTTTCTTAAGCATTGGCATCTTTTAAAATTCCGCACACGTTCGTGTTTATTCTGTAGATTCGATAGCGACGTATTTTATAGGTCTGTTTCCTTGGCAACGAGTGACATATCTTTTTTCCCGAAAGTCCACTCTCGAGGGGTATTAAATTTTCCGCTGTCGAAGAATATTTGCGGCATGAGTAAAGTGATTTAATTGTATTGGAAACTGTCTTACGCAAACTCAAGGATAGAGAAATATCAAAGAAAAACGCAAGATGCACTGACGGGTGGAAGAATCCCTCAATACAGAGGATTTCAGTCGTGTGCAATGAAATCAAAGTGAGAGTTACCTGAGCTTCGGGATAATCTTTCATGGCCATCAGCACATCCTCTCGAGATAGGCTAAACAACTCCGCATATCCAACTGACCTGACATCTGCTGTTCTCCTGATAAGCATACAAAATATGGGGGCGTCGTGTTATTGATATCACAATTTAAGAATTAAAAGCCGCTTAATTTAATCATTATGGACATAACTGAATAAAGAATGTGGTGCAAAATTTAGAGCTTACAATAAATACTCTGCTCGACAAAACAACAGAACACGTAGAAAACGTGGTGTAACTCGTGCAGCTTGCGATGCAGCGGGACAAAATTTAGCACGGTGTTGTACCACAGAATAACGATGAAATGAGAAGACAAACCCCGTACAGTTTTAGGGGTTCTATAAGAATTACCAAAAAGGTCACAAAACAGAAGTCGATACAAGATCCTCGAAAATATGGTCCCCCTCCAACAGGCCTGACAGCGGTGAACCATGCTCGATATAAGGGTGTCTATAAAATTCTGTGTTGCAACAAATCCCATTCTTCAATCATCGCAGACCTTAGCTCACCAAGTGACCGAGGAGTTGGCTGTTGGAGTGCGATGCGACGCCCAAAGGCGTCCCCACACATGTTCGATCGGATTTAAGTCTGTTATCCTTCTGGCCACGGCAGTCATTGGATATCTTCAGTTTAAAGATTTTCCTCCACCACTTAAGCTCCACGTGCAGTGGCGTTGTTGTGCATGAAAAGTGGGGTTCATGGCACCAGTTTTGACGAGCTTTGCGGTGGTTTGAGGTTAATGGGATACAAACCACTTTCTTATTTACGTTAGAGTCCACTTGAGTTGAGCCTTCTTAACAGTCAGGTTTGAAATATTTTCACCTGTGGTCGCAGCAACCTCAAGAGACACTTGACAGGACATCGTAGGGTTCTGTCTTGTTGTTAGAGCCAGATAGCGGTCAGTTCTGGTTGACGTAGCCCTCGGGCGACCTTGGCTAGTTCTTGAAATGATTCCTGTCTCCTAAAACTTCTTTTATAGTGCCTAGACGACAGTGCGTGGCACATTAAGTCAACGTGCCACCTCCGACTGCCCGCCTTAAAGTCGTCCAACGGACCGTCATCTGAAAGAATCATGTAAACAACAATGATTTGCCATCCTGAGTACTGGAGATGTGGTTATCGCACTGAGCAAGAAAAAAAAAAAAAAAAAAAAAACAAACCGGGAATGAAGTGATGTGGTCGCAACCCTTGTCTTTATAGGCATAAATAATTTGCATAATATGCGGCTCTGCAAAGTGGTAGGTCGATTTCTAGTATTGTTTTTAAAATTCATGAAAAACATTTTGTTCTCTTAATTTTGTCGAGCAGTGTATAAGATAGCTGCACAGGCCGAATATTGAAAGAAGTCAAAAGTTATTAGCAGTATTAATCATGATATACAGTGATTAATACTGCTAGTGTTTTAGAATGACTCACCTGTTGAATCCATCCAGGTTAAGAATTCCAATTTCTCCGAAAAAGTCGCCAGCTTTCATCTGGGTAAGAACCTTTCCTGTTTCACTAAAAATAAAAGTAGCAGTTAAATAAGGCCTTAATATAACCCATATTGGTTTCTTTTATCATATTACACCAGACTGCTTTCGTTTTATATAAAATCCTATAAATAGGACACTTTTCCATTTAGCTAACTATATATGAAATTATCTATTACGCTAGATTAGGATTACTTGTTATTATAGAGTGCTCCGCGATACAATAGCCAACCTTAAGATGTTAATTAAATAAATAAATTTTAATTGTGAAGTACAGACTTACAACACAATAATCCCATCATGGCGACGAGAGCCAGACAAGCTTCAGAAAAAACAGAATCAAATTCAGCGTACAAATACAAAACAGAATTAAATACGGCACACAAATACAAAGCAGGATACACAAAAAACAGCGTACATTCAAAAAAGATACAATTACAGTATACAAATAGAAAACTGAATAGAAATACAGAATACAGCTTAGCGATAATTCAGCAAGGCTCCAGTGATGACAGATTTGAACTGGGGATGGGAGCATCGTGATCTTCTTTTAGTAGATCAGGGATCAAGGGCTTTGATAAAGTTGTATCTGTCCTTGTTGCTTATTAGCATGTCAAAGCCGGCGTCCACACAGTTCAGGGCGGCGAGCATCTGCTTGGGGAGGAATATGTCTGTGAGTGCAAGCCTCTTGTGGTGAGCCACAAGTGCAGGTAACGACCTCAGGCTTGGCTGTGGGATTTTCTGTTGCTTACAGTTCATAAATGCTTATTATTTTTTTATATTTATTTATTTTTTCCTCCCTGGTTTAATTTGGCCTTGTGGAGAGGGAGGATTTTTATTTATTTATTTTATTACTATTTTTTTTATTGTTATTTACTTATTTTTTATTTTTCTTATTTTATATATATGTTTTTTTTTTTTTTTTTACTGGCAATCTAGTGAGTTACTAGAATGAGGGATACTGGCACCAGGATAATTAGTATTGGCTGCTTGATGCGGGATTGCAATATGTTTTTCCTTAAATGGAATGGCAGGTTGTTTATTTATTTATTTTTCCTGGCTTACTTTGGCTATATGGGGAGAAATTTTAATTGAATTTATTTGTTTGTTTAATTATTATTTTTATTTTATTTTATTATTATTTTTTATTTATTTTACTTATTATATTTATTTATTATTATTTGATTTTATTTATTTTTTATTTTATTATTATTTTTTAAAATTTATTTTACTTATTATATTTATTTATTATTATTTAATTTATTTTTTTTCATTATTTTATTTTTTTTGCTGGCACTCGGGATTGGGCGGCCTGGGTGCGGGGTGTTGGCACCCACCTGTACAGCACTACCACAGGTGGGTGCGGGATTGGTGCCTATTCGCACAATGAGAGTTTTAGTAGACCCAAGTTGAAAAACGTGCCTGGAACCAGCTGCCCAGGGATGACTGCTTCCTGGTGGTGAGGTGGCCTGAATATAATGTTCAGGCCATCTGTAACATTCATAGAGTACATGTTTTATTATACAGGGTGTCCCAAAAATATTGGTACAAACGTTTAGGGGAGGTAGGTAACACCTAAAGGAATGTGAATCGCATAGGAACCCATAACCGGAAATGTCACCGTAAGTCGGTACACGGCGCTGTTCATCAGTTCGCTAGGCACCTCCGTAGCCAGGTGGGAAGGAGCAGCAGCAGTGCGTAGCACACGCTTCTTGATTAAACCGGGGTTCGAGCCCGTCACCACCAAATACGGAGGATGCGGAAAGGTCAGGGAATGACCACCGCATATCCCGGAGCAATATGGCCTTAGTTGCTAATGCTCCTAAAAATCAAATAACAAAACAAAAACATCAGTTCGCGAGAGGGAAAATTTCTGGTTTACTCATTCAAGCAGTAGTCGCTGCACGAAGAGCATGCACCGATATACCAACTGTGAGCTGGCAGACATGCACCTAGTGTATGGATTAGCAGAGGGCAATGGAAGAGCCGCTCAACGAATTTATGGAGAACGCTTCCCAGACAGACATGTACCGGACCACCGTTTGTTTGCGCGTGTACATCAAAATTTATGCGATTATGGGTCATTTAGAGGTAACAGGAGTAGTGCGGGCAGACCACGTTCGAAGCTAACTCCCGCCAGGGAAGAAAGTGTTTTGAATGCCGTCCAGAATAATCCTACTACCAGCACACGTGACGTTGCCTCTGCCTTAGGAGTGTCTCGTTGCAGTGTACAGCGTGTCTGGCACGACGATTCCTTACACCCCTTTCATCTCCAAAGGGTTCAGTTACTGCTCCCCCAAGATCATCCTGCAGATGTGGCTTTTGCACAGTGGTTTCTCCAAGAAAGTGTTCAAGACTTGAATTTTCCAGCCTATGTTTTGGTCACAGAGGCCAATTTAACTCGGGGAGGCTTATTCAATCAGAACAATGCTCATGTGTGGGCTGACAACAACCCACAAGGTGTGTGCCCCCATGCGGCACAACATCGCTTCGCAATAAATGTGTGGGCAGGTATGGTTGGTGACTGCTTAGTCGGCCCATACCCGTTACCATCCCGCATGAACTCCGCTAAATATCGGATCTTTCTTGAACAAGTTCTACCAGGGCTACTTGACAAGGTTCCAGCAAATGTGAGACGCAACATTTGGTTTCAACATGACGGGACGCCTGCCCATTATGGAAGGTGTGTTCGTGACCATTTGAACAGGCGTTTTGGGCGTCGATGGATTGGCCGTGGTGAACCCGTTGCCTGGTCTCCACGCTCACCTGATTTATCGAGCCTTGATTTCTTTCTGTGGGTTGCCCTCAAATCTATCGTGTATGAATCGCCTGTGGAGACGGAAATGGATCTCGTGGCGAGACCCGTCTGCGCTGCTGCTACTGTCAAAGAAACTCCAGGTGTGTTCGACCGTGTCCGCCAATCCATGCTGCGTCGGTGTGACGCATGCATCGCGTCTCATGGTGGAACCTTCGAGCATCTGTTGTAACATTATGAAATTTGTGCACCCATCTCGTTCTCCATTGTTAATATGTCAAATAAATGTTTGCCACTAATTACTGTCTTGTGTCATTTCTGCTTCTTGTGCCTCTGCTACTACTTTCCCGTGACGTTTCCGGTTATGGGTTCCTATGCGATTCACATTCCTTTAGATGTTACCTACCTCCTCTAAACTTTTGTACCAATATTTTTGAGACACCCTGTAGTTCAAGGTGGATTTGGACGAGAGTCTTGGGGCCACCATAGAACAGAAACAAAGATGATGTGGGATTCAACAAGAGCAAGCGTTCCAAATATTGGGAGATGATATCTGGCCTGCGAGGAGTTTGGCTGTGAAGACCAGCCTCTTTTCCACGATCAGGAACTTCACCCTCGGAATTTCGAGTGCTTGTGCCATGATGGTGGTTGTAGTAGCGGGAGGCAGACGAAGTTTGTTATTGGACCATTTCAATAACCAGTATTCAGCGGTGTACACCCGCTTAAGGTTTGTAGGTGCGGCTGAGGCCCATATTTCTGCACCATAGAGAATGGTGGGGTAGATCGTGGAGGTGATGAATTTTTTTTAACACTGAGGGGATGTCGGACGTGTAGGAGCTGCTGCTTTGCGATTCACCGTAGACGAGAAAATTTGGTACTGATTTCGTCGATCTGGTTGACAAAGGACTTCTTTTGATCAAACGCCAAGGTCTGTGTGCGAGGATACGTTTGGTTTGGTACTGCTCCGAGTGGCACATTGAGTAGTGTTGGAACGGATTTAAGGGAGAATATAACCTGAGCAGATTTTTAGACTGAAGCTTGCCAGGTACAATTCAAGATCCTTAAGTTGGGAATTGATCCTGTTGCTGAGCTGAATGGGATTGTCACCAGGGTTAATTTGCGTCATCAGTGTGAGGTTATCAGCATAGCATAAAGACCGTTCATGGAGGCAATAATGGGCACGATGATAGCCGTGAACAGGACACCCCCCCCCCTGCAGCAGTAATGTCACAAGATAGGATACGTTGTTCCCGATGGAGAATAAGTGTTCTGTGACAGAGCAGAGATTCCAAAAAAGCACAGCATATCACCTTGAATATGAAATTTCTCCTTAATTAGGAGCAAGGCCGGGATAGACACGGCATCAAAGGCTGCACTTACGGAAATATATGATTGCCAGCTCAGCTTTTTGTTCGAATACTGAGAGGATGCGTTCTGTGGTGGCTGCCAAGTTAGTGATTGATGATTTTCCTGGGATGGCATAGTGGATTTCAGGTGGTTTTGTCTGGAGGATTTTTGGGTAATTGTAGGTAGCAGAGCTTTTTCGAGAGTTTTTAACACACTGGAGGCAACTGAGATGGGTCTGAACTGGCTGAAGTTTGTGGCAAATTGGTTTTTAGGGATGGGGTACACTCTCTACTTATTCCATTGGGGTGGAAAGTAACGCTCAGTGGGGCATCTGTTGTAGATGAAGAGGGTCTATGATAAATGTGGTCAAGCATTTGACCATAAATTGCGGAATTCCATCCTCCCTAGCAGTGACTGTTGTACGAAGGGAATTGATGGCAGGTATGAGCTCTTTTCGTTATGTGGATAGTCCCTAGGACATCTGAAGGGTTTTCATAGTCAGGCTGGACAGCTGTAGATGGGACTGTGGTTGTATTCGAAAACATGGCGATGTGTTTGAGCTATTCATGAGGATCAAGCAGTTGATTGAATCCACCATGTGGGGCAGCATAGAATGGCTTTCTTTTCCTGAGGAAAGGAAAGCCATTCCGATTAAAGTGGGACCTGGCACGGGAAAAGGCGATTCTGTCTTGACTGACTGTCATTCGTAAGCTTCCATTTCTTATGTAGGACTTGTTTCTTTTTGAAGCTGTTGTTGAGGTCAGGAGTCCATTACGATCTGGAACGGGAAATCACTGTTACTCGTTTGGTGGCAGCATAGTCGGTGACAGATTTAATCCAGTTGGACATGAGTGTCACTGCGAGGCTGAGGTTGCAGTCAATGAAGACATCCCAAGGAATGCAGGATGCTGCTTCTACACAGAGTTGAGGATCAAGGTATTTAGGTGCTGTAACGTATTTGACTATTTTGTTATCAGGTATGTTAAAGTTTGGTACCTCCAATGACCACGTCAAGACTATAGGCTGGTGACTGGACAGGAAGAATACGATGGGATCATCATCAGCTGTACATGTTGTTGAAGAAAAAGCGAGATGCAGTAGATTCAATCCCCTGGTAGGGTTCCCATTGACCTGTGTCATGTCGATGGATTTGAAGAGCTCACAGAGCCTGATAAAGAGGTGATGGCAATTTGGAGGCAAGTTAAAATCGCCGCAAACAAGGTGTTGTGCAGATGGACGAAGATGGTTTAAGAGCCAGTTCCCCAGATCTTCAATAATTTCAATTGTAGGTCCTGGGAGAATATACGGAATAAATATCAATGTGGCTGGAGTGGAAACGTAGCCAGACTATAATTGCTTCAAAAGCTTGAATTGTGGTTGAGGTCGAATGCTCATAGGAAAATAGGGAGGTGTTATACAGTATGGTTACTCCCCAGCCTCTACATTGCTCCCTGGAGGCAGACAGCATGTGATAACGAACAACAGCTGAGCAGAAAAGTGTATCTTGATTAGGTTGAAGCCACATTTCTGCGAGGCAGACCACGTCAGCGACCTGAGAGAGGAAGATCTGTTCTGCTGAATGTAGTTTATTCCTAATGGACCTGATATTTTGGAAGTACACCCTAATGAGAGGTATTCGACGAACTTCCGTCCTGACTGGAGGTGTCCTGAGTTGGCATGTTCGGAAGCGAACGGCACGACTTCCTAACGTGAGATGGATCGAAATTTGATGAGGACCAACACACAGAGGACTAAGAATACTCTTATCATGGTAGGGTGGAGCTTTAACTGTGGGGCTTGGCAGAGCAGTGAGATGAAAGGAAGACTGCTGAGATCGCTGGAAGTTGTCCGGGGATGAGTCGAGTCAGCTGTGGGTGGTGATATTAAAGACTTGGTTCTGGTGCAAAGGTGAGATTTGGGGAAGGTGACTGGTTTTCCTATTATAGAAGGGTCTAATAATGGTGCCGATAAGCCAGATAGATTCAGTTCCAATTAAATTGAATTAATCTTGTGCGCATTCAACCCTGAAAGATGCGCAGTGGGAATTCCAGGTGTGAAGTTGCTGCACCTTTAGTGGGAGGTTTAGTTGATCACATAGAACCTCAGCCACTTGATCTGCTGTGGTATTTGGGGCTAAACGAGATTTGAAAATCCCACTAAAGGGTCCGGACTTCTTCATCTGGGAGGCGTGTGGGAAGGGTGCAGTTTGGAGTTGGTCGATGTACCAATCCGAAGCCATTTACGCGAAGCTGGGCTTGTTCGTTGGCTCACTCTGAAGGTTGCATGGGATAGAATGGGTATTCAGTGGGATGAACTGGGAGTGGAAATTGTAGTGTGGAAGAATCCACTGGTTCGAATATTGAATTAGCGCCGACACTGAATCCCAGGCCTTGTGAAGATGAGAAGTGCGAGTGAGGTATGACAGGACAGGCATTGCGAGATATGTGAGAAGTTGGATGTGAAGGTGGAAATAATGATGACTTTTGCATAATGGGCACAGAGGTAGATAATCCGTTATTGCATATAAGAGAGTTTCTACATGCGTTGCCACTGACCGTTGCTGGGGACTGCTTCTGTAATTGTGAAAACCTCTCTTTCAGTGATTAGTGATTAACATCAGTTGCCCTCTACAGGTTCTTCTTGAGCGTACGTGAATGATGGGCTTTTATGGGTGGTTTTTGCCCTTTATAGAGGCTGGCTAGAGCGAGATGGCTCTCGACGGTGTTCAGTGTTTGTCCGTTTTTCAGGTTTTTTCCTACCTGGAGCTTATGACAGAGGACTGGGTCTTGCTTTTTTGCTACATTTGGGGAAGACTGAGACTGTTATGGCCTTTGGGTAATTTTTATATAATTTAAGAAGAAAGTCTGAATTCAGAAGGTTGGTGAGTTTACTCGAATCTGCTAGCTTACTCAGTTCAATCTTATTGTAGATATAAAGGAGTATAAATTTCATCTCCTTGTTTTCTTTGTGTAGCACTGTGATTTTGTCTTGTAGCTTTGCCAGTTGTGCTTTTGTGATTTCATTAGATGATTCTGAGCTGAAATGATATACTATATGTATCCCAATTGAGTTCAAGTATTACAAGCTATGAGCATTTCTTCATTGTTGCCAAAACGTGGGTGAATGAAAAGGAGTGTATACACCGATGAGCCAAAACATTATGACCAAAGAGTCGTTATGCAAATCGAAGCAATTGCAGGTGAACTACGGCGCGTGCGCGGGTTGGGATACGATATAAAAAACACCTGATACTAAGCTCCATTAATCAGTGTTACTCTTGTTCTTCAGATGGGAAAGGCAGCGGACTTAAGCGAGTTTGACAAAGGCCAAATTGTTAATGGCCAGACGACTGGGTCAGAGCATATCCGAAACTTCACGGCTGATGGGAAGCTCACGGTCAGCCGTGGTTAGTACTTAGCGTAAGTGGACCGAGGAGAGAAAACCCGCAAACCACCGACGCGGTATTGGACGACCACGGCTCATCGATACTCGAGGTGAGCAAAGGCTCTCCTGGATGGTATGTGGTAAGAGAAGGGCGACTCTGGCGCAACTCGCCGGTAATTGGAACACTGGTGATGGTAGTAATGTGTCTCAACACACAGTACATCGAACCCTGCTGAAAATGGGACTGCGTAGCCGCAGGCCGCTCCGAATGCCCATGCTAACCACGGTTCACCTACAATGTGCACGCGAGCATCGAAACTGGACCTTGAGTGATTGGAAGAAGGTCGTCTGGTCCGATGAAAAACGTTTCCGGTTGCACCATGTGGACGGCCGGTTACGTGTGCATCGTTTACCTGGGGAAGTGATGGCGTCTGATGCACCGTCCGTGGGACGAAACAAGCCGGTGTGATGCTTTGGGCGATGTTCTGCTGGGATACCCTGGGTCCAGTCATCCATGCGCCAGGCACTCTAACGTCTACCACCTACCTAAACATCATTGGTGACCAGGTACACCCTTTCATGGCAACGGTCTTCTCCTCTGGCAGTGCCGTCTTTCAGCAGGATAATACGCCATGCCACACCGCCCGGATTGTTCGAGACTGGTTCTCGGAACATGAGGACGACTTCCAGGTATTTCCCTGGCCTCCAAATTCCTCAGACATTAATCCCATCGAGCATCTGTGGTTTGTGTTGGAACATCAACTCCAATCTGCGGCATCTCAACCATGGACCTTACAGGAGTTAAAGGATCTGCTGGTTACGTGTTCGTACCAGGTACCACAAGACACATTTAGAAATCTAGTAGTGTTCACGCTTCGCCAGTACGAGCTGTTTTGGCTGCATGTGGAGGACCAAACTATTATATTTAGGACACCCGAATAATTAATTCATCTGCCATGCTGTGTCTTATG
Source organism: Mastigoproctus giganteus (assembly GCF_048544385.1). NCBI lineage: Eukaryota > Metazoa > Arthropoda > Arachnida > Uropygi > Thelyphonidae > Mastigoproctus > Mastigoproctus giganteus. The sequence goes on from NC_143575.1 coordinate 213,843,044, forward strand.
TTTGTTAATTGCGTGAGTTCTATGGTCGATTTGTCTGTTTGCTGGACTAAAAACTCCAGTTTATGGTAGAAAAACCTTGCTATCTATGCCTGAGAACGACTAACTCAGCCACGGAGTGTAAAAAGCCCATTAAAGTTCCTTTTCCACTCGGTGTGTGGAGGACGGTGACGATACTGCTGTGCTACCGCACAGACGCATGTGGAGGACCAACATCATATTAGATAGGTGGTCATAATGTTTTGGTTCATCCGTGTATATGTGTGTGTTACACGCCCGAGAAACTAAGGCTATGAGGTTTTATCTTCCCCAAATTTTGGGAAGATAAAAACCACGCGACCCTAGCCTGTGGTTGACGAACTCAGACAAGTTTTGAACAAAAAAAAAAAAAGAAAAAAAGAAAAAAAAAGAGAAAAAAAAAAAAAAAAAAGATCCCATAAATATTCCTCGTCTCATTGATTGAGATTCGAACTCACGCCTTTTTGCATCCGGTAAGGCAGGACAGTGATTATAATCACTGCGCTACCGGCGAGGGCGAATTCATAACCACTGCTGAATTTAATAGTTTAGAGTATGTGACAATAATGTTTGTCATACAGCACACAGTTTAAAAAATACCACCAAGAGTATTTCAGAAAATGGAGTGGAGAAGCAGACGAATGCATTATCACGAAAGGGGTAATTTTCTGGAGATAGACTAAGACTTACGGTTGGGGCACTCAGATTAGCATTGTATTGCTCGATTGATTAGAAGACTGATTTTATATCAATATACTGTATTAGAAATCCCACACAGGAGAAAATACTCTTGACTCCATTTTTGCCAAGATTGAAGTAATATTGAGAAATTTGCATTAAGGAACCATTAACAAGTAACGATAAGAGATAGCTGTTATGAAGAAAAAAAGAGAAGGGTTTTAATTTTCGAAAGGGTAGGTATGGTGCCACTGGGCATCATTTGAATTCTATACAATGGGAACAGTTGGTGAATTCCAGAAGCTAATGATCTTTTGATACATTAAGCGTTATTGTACTGAGCTGAAGTCAGTAACAGAAAAGAAAGTTGCGTGATATTAATATAAATTAAGAAGCGACACTGAATATTACGTCAAGTATAAATTAATCCGCAACAAAGTAAGAAATGTGAAAGCAGACTTTAGAAAAACATTGGCAAAGAGGGGCAAAGGGCAATAATAAATATTTTTTTGCTTATTAAGGAATGAACCATGTTGGTCTAGGTCTATTACAGGACCAAATCAGGTTAATGACTTTAAAAGCGTGCTGGTGAGTTATAAGGCAGTGTTCTTTTAGGCATATAAATAATAGTTATCGAGAACTGGACACCCATGTTATGAATGAAAATTCATTAAATTAAAAATTGCCACGATTAATTTGTGAAAAAATGTACGAGGAGCTAATGGGATTTATGCAGTGGTATTGCAGGAAGAAGCAGAAGAGATTACCCATATCCTCACTATTATAATGCGTGTTTCTCTGAACTCAGGTGAAGGACAAGCAGATTGGAGACGAGCGAATGCTTCTTTAGTTTACAAAGGTGGTTTCAAGGATGAAATGGGTAATCAGAGACCTGCAAGTTTAACCTCTGTGGCAGGAAAAATCATGACATCCGTGAATAGAAATGTAGTACAGGACTAACTGGACAAAAATTAAATTATACGAGAATATAAATTAAAAGCTTGGATTTGTTGATGAATATGGCTGTCATATTCATTCCATGGATTTGTTAATGATTATTCATATTCATTTTTGCTTTGGCTTGATAAAAGAATCCCAAAGTAGATTCGGAAAGGGTCTTCTGTAAATAAACAATTAGTTTAGCACACTGAATGTTCCATTTGTAGGGTATCTCAACATTACAGGCGTCAGTAACTAAACTGTTGCTTTTAAAAACGTGCAAGTTAAAATGTTTTATTAATTTAATCAAATTTAAATTGCAGATTTTATGTTTCTTTTGCAGATGGCAAAACTAGAGGCACTTAAATTAAGAATTTTCTCTTTTAGCCAATGGGAATTAATTACCACCTAATCTTGTAGAAATGGAGACCTTAGGTAAATTTCAGAAAGGGGTGGTTCTATTCAGATACTTGAATAGAGCCACGCAACCGTTTTTTAAGGCTCTTGCTGAATAATCTTGGCTTCCTTGCATCGATTTGTCTTTATTGGCTGCCACCGCTCTATGCACAGCATTGCTGGTTTCCCGACTTTTGAATAAATTCAGCATTTAGGGCTAATGATTCAATAGCTAGCGTATGGGGCTAGAAGTAATAAAAAGGCTGCAGGTTTGATCTCGTAGCCACGTATAATGCATGATCCACTGTGAATGGCTGCGCCGAAAATTTGGCAAACCTCTAATTCAGCTTTTACCAGTGGTAGCCAGCCGTTTTCCTGCAGCATGCACTACGTTAAACCTGGGAACAGATAAAATTTGGAAGCAGAAAAAATAAAAACGTCGTAAACTCTTAATTCGGTTAATACTTTTCTATAAAAATAGTAAAAAAAATCCTATACAAAAATTTTAAGGTTGGGCTCTTAAACTACGTAAAGGACTTTTATGCTAAGTGTTTGAAATTTATAAAATAAATTCAATAAGGGCTACTAAAAAATGTTCGTCCCTACTTACCTGGTCAAAATAACGTTTACAGTCGGTAAATATGAGCCGTACCTTACTGTCATGTTAAAACCCGAGTCATAATTTCTGACAAAATTGGAATTTAACGTTGGCTGGAGTAGCAGATTCCTAGAGTGGCACGTTTGCTGCAAATTGGTCACCCCTAGTTTATGCAATCCCAATGAATATGTAAATTTTGAGCCTCGACGTCTCGAGAATAAGCGGAAATTTATTATTTACTTATTTATTTTCTGGTGTGTATATTAAGTAGCACCATTCATGATTCCATGCAAACGTTTTTCTCACTGTCTGCGATTTTTGCTGATACCAAGTGAAAAAAAAACAATAATACCGTTAGATTCAGCACAAAAAAATTCTTATATACACATTATTTTAATTTTGTTACATAGTGTTTTCTGTTGGTCTAGTACCATATATACCAGATAAAGTGAAACGTACCAAATATAAAATTAAAATATTCGATTTATTAATCATTATTTAATTTCTTAATCACGTAGTACTTCAAAAGCAAAATGGCTAATTAAACAAGGAATAGCAGCGATTCAAGACAAAAAAATATTCATAAATTATGTTTAAAGATGCATCTTTCCCATTCTTGACTAGCAACTCTAGTCAAGAAATTCCTTTCGCTAGAATATTGGGTTCTTAGATGGATGAATAGTAAATTTCGTTTTCCCCATACAATATTTAGGCAACAGCTTTATGAGAACTTGAGCACAAAGCCTCTTCAACAGATGATTAACGAGTCTGGAGTCATGCTTCTTGCAAAGTTAAAATTACTTCTTCAAGCGATTCACCAAACTTAGCCAACATAATATCTGCTCCCAACAGAGAAAATTCAAGAAACCAACAATTCAAATCAAACTCTCCAAGCTCAAATAAATGGACAGTGTTCCCCAGTGCATCCCTTCACTTCAAAAATCGTCATAACATAGATTGCAAAAGGATACTCAACTCTGAAATCTATAGGAGTCACATTTCCAATCAGATGACAAGAAAAAAAAAACACTAGCCTGCCTCAAACCCAGTAACTGCAACTGAAAGCCAACTGTGCTGTTCTATAAACATTTTTAATTTATTCATTGTATAATTCCTATTAAATGTAAATGTTTATATGAACTGTGCTATGTATGTATTTGATATTCATCTTTTATTCCTTTATGCCGATTTTCTGCCCTTAGCCATGTGATGTAATGGGCTTGCTGTATAAAATAAATAAATAATAAATGTAAGTAATAAATAAATGAATATTTATTTATTACTTACGATAGTTCCGTAATTACATTAGAGCAAACTCGATGGCTGATTATACAGAAAATAAAAAATACAAAATTGACATTATACCATTACATATCGCTTTATGTCAGTTCTTGAGAAGTTAAGGTGGCATTATACATAAAAGAAAATATGGAGAACTATATTTTAAAAAATTGCGTAAAGCTATGCGTATTAGAGAGAAGAGTGGAATCCAAGAATGCCAATAGCAGATATTAGTGTTCAACATAATAGGCTGGTTAATAATACTGGAAGGAATAAGTATGAGCATTCTGAGCTATAACTAAACAGAAACCCCTAAAAAACTAATTAATAAAAATTATTAACATATTGCTAATTATTAGTAAAAGGATATATTGAATGGTATATTTTGATAGGTGGAATAGGACCAGGGTATGTCTACCAGGGACAAAAGTTGATGACGTAGAGCATATATCATCTTTTAAGGGCACAAAGGGTGATATTGTTGTACACGTCGGCACTAATAACAAGACTAGGAGATCTGCGGACTTACTTAATGGGTACAGGTCAATGTTGAAAAAAAGTCGCGAGTTAAATTTGAAAGTGTCTGCAATTCTATCCAGACATGATAGGAGGGAGTACATGATGAGAACCATGTCAATCAATTGAGATTGTTTCTGCAGGGATGGGATACGCTTAAATAGAAAGTGTGCAACAATATTTTCTGATGCTATCGAGGCAGTGTTAGGTGGGTCGGAAAACTGTTAGCTTGGAGGGATTCACAGACTAATAGATTAAAGGTAGCCACAGACAGAGGTGAAAGTGATTATTGCACTGCTTCTATTCGAATGAGCAGTAGCCTACAAAGCGAGGTACTGGGGATTTCAAGGGCTACTGAGAATCATCATGGAACAAATAAATACATGGGCTGTGTTAGAGTAAATAAGAGTAAGAACAGGTGCATGTATACTTGCATGTACACCAATTCTAGGAGTAAAGTAAATAAATTTGATGAATTTGAAGTGCTGGTCAAGACATCAAAGGCGGATACTGTTGGGATATCAGAGACGTAATACCACACCGATACAAGCAGTGGGGAATTGGAATTTTGGAAGTACAATGTGTACAGAAGGGATATACAGGACAGGATGGGAAATGCTGTTAGTTAAGAAACACAAAAAATCTAAGGAAGTGCATCCAATTGACATTGGTGGACAATGCAATGTTGAGTCCGTGTGGTGTGACATAAGCACTGGGAAAGGGAAAATGAGTAGGTGTGTGTTATTGGCCTAATGAATCTGGTGAGTATAATGAGTAATTGTGCAGAGAAATAGAGTGGGCCGGCAAATCAGAATGTCTTGTAATGGGGGATTTTAACTTTCCAAAAATTGACTGGAACTTGTGGGTTGGTCACTCGCAGACTAGCAAGAGTTTTGTGGATTTACTGGATAACTGTTTTCTACAGCAACATGTTCGAGAGGCAACCAGAGGGAGTAATACTCTTGATCTGATTATCAGCAGTGATTATTCATGCATTAAGGACCTGCAGATAAAGGCACCACTATGTGGCAGTGATCACAGTGTACTGATGTGGGATTTACTTAAAGATGTTAACTACCATCAAGGCTAAAGGGAAGGGCTTTTGTTTTCGTAAAGGTGACTACTGTGGTCTCAGAAAGTTTTTAAATTCTATACAGTGGGACCGACTGATGACGTTACCAACGATGAATTCTAAATGGGAAGCCTTCAGGGACTTAATCTTGGAGGGCACTGGGCTTTTCATATCAAATAAGAAATACTGTTCAATGTTTAGGCTTAAATGGATATCGAATGAATTAATGTGGCTCGTGGCAGAGAAGAAAAATGCATGGGATGCATATAAATTATCAGGCAACACAGAAGCCTATGGTAGATATAAGCTAGTCTTTAATCAAGTCACAAAGGAGGTCAAGCAGGCGAAGGCATATTACGATAAATCTTTGGCAAAGGATGCAAAGAAAAACAGCAAGACTTCTTTACTTATATAAACTCTAAAAGGAAGGGAATGCATCAGATTGGTCCAATTGATATCGATATTTCAACTATTGATGATCCTGCTCAGCTAGCTGACAAACTGAATGAGTATTCTGCATCTTCATTCACATATGAGGAATTCTTTAGGGAAGTGGAGGAAGTAGCTTATTAAACTCTTAACAGGAAGCTTAATAATCTTAATAACTGAGAGCAAAATGGAGGAGAAATTGTTGAAGTTAAACATAAGAAAGGCACTTGTGGTCGATGGGTTCTATCCAGTTATATTAAAGGAGGTGGCAAAGGTAATAAACAAACCTTTAACCATAATTAAGAGAGTATCCTTGGACTCAGGGGAAGTCCCCACGGGCTGGAGATGTGCAAATCTGACCCCAATTCACCAAGGGGGATGAAAGGACGACATGAATAATTGAGACCTGTTAGTTTAACTTCTGTCCTGGGAAAATAATGGAGTCACTGGTTAAAGAAGCATTGCAGGGTCATCCTCACAAGACTGGAGCAATAATTCAGACACAGCATGGGTTTGTTTAGGTGAAGTTTTGTCTGACAAATTTGAATGGATACTATGCTGTATTCACAAAGAAATTGGATGCAAAGAATAATTTTGATATCATATACTTGGATTTTAGGAAAGCTTTTGATACTGTGGCACATGGAAGATTACTGTACAAATTGGAGCAGTATGGCATTAAGGGCAAGTTGCCACAATGGATAAAAGGACGGTTGAGTGGAGTGGAGTGGAGTGGAGAGAGAGAGAGAGAGAGAGAGAGATTACCAATGGACACTGCTCTTCATGGACCAATGTTATTAGTGGAGTCTCCCAGGGTTCGATGTTGGGGCCATTGTCGTTTTCGGTATTTATAAATGATATTGATGAAGGTATAGCAGGGTTGATGTCTAAGTTTCCAGACGATACGAAGGTTGGCAAGGTTGTTAATGACAGTAATGATAGTACGCGCTACTGCAGCAGGATCTGGAAAAGTTGAGCAGTGGGCTGAGAGGCGGCAACTGAAGTTTAACATTGGAAAATGCAAATTACTGCATATGGGTAGCAGTAACATCAGAGTAACGTCACTCAGGGTAGTGGAGAATGAAAAGGACCTAGGGGTAATTGTGCAGTCAGATATGAAGTTTTCTGAGCAGTGCAAAAAGGCTACAAGAGTAGCTCATGGTGTCTTGTCAATGATATGCAGAAATTTTGCCAGCAGGGATAAGGAGGTGATTGTCCACTTATATAAGGCAATGGTCAGGTCACACCTTGAGTACTGTATACAGTTCTGGAGGCCTTATTTTAGGAAAGATGAAGAGCTGCTGGAACGAGTACGGATAAGGGAAACTAGATTGGTGAAGGGAACAAAGGGTGGTGTTACTAATAAAGGCTTAAGTTTTTGCAAATTGCAGCTCCTGGAGACTAGGCACTTGCGAGGTGATCTAATTGAGGTGTATGAATGAATTCAAGGCATTGAATGGATTGAGCAAGCTCAATGCTAATGGGATTCTTCCCCTTGCTCAGATTACTCACCTGAGGGGGCACAAATTCAAATTGAGGAAAGACAATTGTAGAATAGATGTGTGGAAATTCACCTTTAGCCAGCCGGTGGTTGTTAGTTGGAACAAACGTCCATCTGTTATAGTGGAGATGAGCAACTTAAGTAAGTTCAAGGCAGAATTAGATAAACATTTGGAGTGAATGGATGGGGAGGGTGTTTTTTTTGGCTGATGCTGTATAAGCTTGCTTTCTTGCATCATATACCCTACTAATATTAATGGTATATTATCTAGGACTCGCACTATTCAGTGAATCCAAATAATAATTAGCAAACGCTATCTTTTTCTGATTGCTATTCGCCAGTAACTGCATAACTTAAAGAGGCCTTAGTAAAAAAAAGTTAATAATTTATTAACAGTTTAGTTGCTTTACGGGCGTAATAACAGCTAGCCAAAGAGACAGCAGAGAGATCAATTACATATACAAATTATTTGGCTTAAAAATATGCGTCTTGGACTATTTTTAAGTCAAGAGGTTACTAGCAAAGAGCTATCAGAAACAGATAGCTTTGCTGATTATTATTTGGATGTAATTTAATGGTGCTAGCCCTTGATAACGCACCATGAAATATATCAGCTTACTGATAATTAGCAATAAATTTATTAATTAGTTTTTTTAGGAGTTTCTCTTTGGGTATAGCTCAGGGCACTAACATCTGCTAGTGGTATTCTTGGCTTCTGCTCTTCTCACCAATGCACACAGTTTTACACATTTTTTTAAAAATAGTTTTCCATATTTTATTATATCACAGTCTGCGGTAATGTTTAACTGTTGGTTCGATGGCATTAATCAGTTCTGGTAAATTTAGCATTCCACAATATCATTCTATAGTTACATACCTATACTTCATATATTTAAGTAATTTTTTCAAATTTTGTTTCAAATTATATATACATCAGATCCTGCTATAACGCGCACTATAACATGCACAATTTCATATAACGGTGAGGGACAGGTTCCATAAAAGCTGTAAACTGTCATTATTTACTCCATTTTCAAACTTATTTTTATTAATACATATTACACTGTGATCGATAAATAAAATATTAAAACTCAAAAATTCAAAATATTTAACCTCAAAAGTTATTAAATAATAATTTATTGTAATAAAACTTGCGTAAGCAGTATTATTTCGTTTTTTTATGAATAGTTTTTTAAGTTGGAAGGAGGGGGGTTATCTTGAATTTTGCCGTTTTTTTTTGTTTTTTTTTAACGAATGTAAGGTCGGTTGCCTAACTTGATTTCCTTTTCTTTTTTTTATTTTCTCTTTTAAAATAAATCTGTACCCGCTCATCAACCCATCCAGGTTTCTTTTGAATGTACAGCTTCCTTGGATATTGGAAACCATGTCGTAAACTACTTTTGCCAAAACTTTAAAATACGAATACTACAGGTTCTTACATATGACGCAGTTTTATTTCAATAAAATTGCTTCATTCTCTCATTAAATTTAATGAAACTTCCAATTTTATTTTAATATTTAATGCTTTTCGTTTTTAGGCGCGCTCGCATATATATATATATTTATTTAAATCAGATTGAGGTGTACACCTTACCCCGGAAACCCCCTTGTATATTAGTAAGGGGGTTTCTTACTAATATAAAAGGAGAGTAACATTTAAGAGATTGTCTCAGTTCAATGGACAAATATTTTACAATATTACTTGAATGAATCATGAAGAATACATAAATGTTACATGCATAAAATTAATAGTCAAAGAATACATATACAATAAAAGAGTCACATGACTAATACACAAGGAGAGTGACATTTAAGGGATAATCTCAGTTCAGCTACATAATATATGATAATATTACATAAATGCATATTAGGAGTTAGTCTATGTCCAGGGTGACAGTCTGGTCACAGTCTATGTCCAAGGTGAGGAACATACCAGCGGTTTCGCCACCTCAGGATCCAGTGTTCCACAGTCAGAAACCTCCTGAGATAGCCAACTGGTGCGAAGTCCATACAGGGAAGGCATATAGGGCAATGGGAGAAACACATCTCACCACATAGCGTGTTACGAGATTAGAACTTCGTATCCCTGTCAGTTCCTGTTTAACACGCCACAGAGCCCCAAGGGTTTTCTTTCTTGCCTCTGCGAGGTGAGGGGCAAAGGTGAGTTTATCATCCCATATCATACCTAGGTATTTGTACTGTTGGACTCTCTGAACAGGATGTCCATTGAAGACAACACTGATATCAATCGTCAGCCTTTTCATAGTAAATTACATTTGAGCGATCTTGTTCGGGTTCAGGGCAAGTCCAATGTCGTTTAGGTACGAGGCAAAGTCTTCTAGTTGTCCGGAAGCAACGTTTGCAATTAATTGTGGATTGCGATCATCACCGGAAGGAATAAACATCTTTAGATCATCTGCATATGACAGGAAATTGTCATAGAAAGGGGTCAATGGTGGCAGCAAAAAGAAAAGCAAATAGGACTCCACCCTGAGGGAGTCCTCTGTTTAGGGTCTTGCGAAACTTGTGTTTACCTGTTGGTTAGTATTGCTGCAATTGTATCAAGAAGGGGGCTTCTGATCAGATGATAGTCATGCAGTATTTTTATTAGGGCTTTCACAGAGAGTCTGTCAGATGAAGAAATATCCACGAAAATTACATCTAATTGATCTCCACTGTTTAGAGCGCGTTGCATTCGACCAAAGGTCTCAAGAAGGTTAGTTGCGGTTGATTTCCCTTTAAGTGTTGAATGAAAGTATGCTGGGCGATGCCTAAAGCAGTGGGCGCCTAACTTTAGGAGTGCTTTTTCTAAAATTTTTAGGGTGTGGTAACTGATTGAGATGGGTCTGTAATCCTTTGCAGTCTTGGGATGTGCCTTTATAGGTACAGGTTTTGTACGTTACAGCTTCCACATCAGCGGGACGTTGGCGGTTTGCAAGATGTCATTATATGCTTGAAAGAGAAGAACGATCATGTAAGGGATACAGATCTTGATAATAAAGAGGGGGAAGCCATCGGGCCCGACCGTAGCCTTGTTTGGAAGACTGTTGATGGCCTGAGGTCAGCCCTGTTGAGGGTAATGGAGGACAGTTTTACTGTATTTGTTCTTGGGACATAGCTAGAATTTACATCTGCGCTATCTTTTCTCAGATCTTTGAAGGTGTTGAGAGCCCATTCCGATAGAGTATGTTTACTTATTATTGTTTCCTTATTTGTTCTGACTCCTCTGTTTGAAGCAAGCCTGTTGTACAGAATTTGCCTGTGAGCTTGAATCTTAGCTCTCACAAAAGCCGCTCTTACCTGGTAGTATAGCGTCCTGTTTTGATCCGAAAGATATTTTGTAAAGGCCCTGTAGGTCTTCTGCTTTTTTGTGAAGAGGGCTTTAAGTTCAGTGGCAGATGCTTACTTCTCTGGCTGCTCCTATTTCAGAATTTTTTTTTTAAGGTACAATGCAATGGAGTTAATAATCTCGGTCGACGAAAAGTGAGGTTGCGTGCCAGTCAACTGATTTCAAATATTGAAGGATATCGGCTTCTTTGATGAACTTGGTGGAAAAAATAATCTTGCGTGTAGATTTGGTAGGGTGCTTTCCCACAGAAGAAGAGTATATGTTGATTGGAAGCTCTATAACAATAGGCGAATGGTCCGAAGAGAGAATTTTGTTTGGGAGGAAGCGCTCCTAACTCCGATTATGTTGTGAAATAACAGGTCTAGCCGCTGGGATCCTCTTTGTGCTAATGTGTCAAGTTCTTTCAGACCGATTCCTGATAACAGGTTTGTGAGCTCTTCCTTCTCATTACTGAACTTCGGGAGGGGCAAATTGAAGTTGCCCAATATGATGATGGGTGACTTTAACGTGAGTCATGATCCAACTGTACAGCTCGACTTTATCTTCTGGGCTGTGATTTGGGGTTATGTATATTACCACAAGCTGTAACTGGTATTCTCGAAGTGCCCATTGTTCTTGTTTATACTCAGGCACGACCACCAGGTCAATGGAGTTTACAATAAATCAATCAATACAAATGTTAATTGTATTTAGCAGTCCGGGCTTGAACCCCGGTTCACTCAAAGAGAGAGCGTGTGCTACTACATTCACGCTCCTGACCACTCGGCTACTTCGTGTTTACCATCCACCCGTCCGTCCGCATGTGACTGCCAATACACGGATTTTCATGAAGTTTTATATTTGGGCTTTTAAAAAATATTTGTCGAGCCACTCCAAATTTCATTAAAATCATAGAAATCGGGCAAATTTCTATTTTTTACATAGAAATAATTTGTTTGAAAAAAAAGAAATTCAAAGGTTAAATGTAGTTTTAATGCAGTCAGTCCGCTTCTCGTGTATTTTTATGCAAGTCTCGTGAACGTGGTATCTCTTGTGAAAAGCTACATGTATACAAGAAAAAAAAGACTTAAAAGTATATGGGAGAAGAGTAATAATTATTATACAATTTTAATTAATCTGAACGGCTAAGTTGAGAGAACGTAAAACTGTAGAGCTTTGAAGTGTTCTATCAAGTTGTAATCTTAGTACTAATTGATAATGAGATAGCACTGTCCTTTTACTTCTATTAATCACAGAAAAAGAAAAAATATTGAACGTACCTGAAATGTAATGCACTACGTACATTAACTAACTTGTTTTGAAACACAATTTTTTTTTTTTTTTTTACTCATTTGTTTATACCGGTAGTAAGAATATGTATATATAGGTACGGTATATAAAGTTTACTCACAAATTATATTACAAATCAAATATGCAAAACGCGCTCACGGACAACCATAAACTGAAATTACGATTGAGAGAGATATATCTCTCTCTCAGATATGTATATATCTGAGAGAGAAAGACACTGGCAAAAACTACACAGGGAATTTTACAATTTTACCTATTAAATACATGTTTACCAGTCCGTAGTTAGTTGAGAATTACAATTACGCAAGTGGTAGATCGTGATGTCACAATGCATGAATCATCAGGCTGCTACAGTTCAAGTATCCTCAAAAAAGGGGAAAAAGAGAGGAAAAAAAAAGAAGCTGCCTCTTTAAGAATGGAAATCGGTGTCTCACTCTTAGCCGGTACTTCCCATTTCTCTCCGAAAACTGAGGACCCTTGAAAACATCTGTTTACGATGTTTGAAAGTGCAGTAAAAAACATACTTGAAAACCAACGTCTCTCTAATAGCAGTCTTCCGCTGCTTACAATTCAAATCAATATTTACAACTAGAAATTGTTACCAAATCGATTCTATTCTTCCCTGGCAGGACTTTCTGCTCGTGCTAAGTACACTTAAGTCAATACACAACTCCTAGAGCAAGCACTGACGTACATAATTTGTTAGGCCAGTTAACTATGGAATCGGTGGAGCGTATCAAATCTAGAAAGAACTGCACGATAATCACTAACCCCACTACTGTAGGGCAGTAGTTTGTAGAGCAATTACGACAAGTGGACCATTACGAAACCCTCTCGATGAATAATGCTAGGAAAAAGTAGATGAAAGATTAAAAATCTATGCTGATGTAAAACCTATAGGCTAATGTTGTCTCTCTTTCTCTCTCTCTCTCTCTCTCTCCCCCCAAAGTAAGGAATAAAATTATTTTAAAATCCTCAAAAATATTCTTAAAGTTTGCTTACTTTCAAATTCGTGTTCAGTGCCATTATGATGGCAAAGCAAAATGTTTAGGCTCTCTACTAACCAGACGGACGCATGGTCTACCACTAGTGGAGCTTGAATAATTGATCTTCTTACCTGATCACCTCTAAGATTCCATCGGCTATGATAAACATCTCTCTCGCCACCTCTCCCTTGCGGCAGATGAGGTCTCCAGGGGTGAAGATGTAAGCTCTCATCTTAAGGACTAAGTCATGTAGGAACTCGGGCTGACACTCCTGGAATATTGTGACCTGAAATCAAGGTAAAAGGTTCTCTAAGTAATTGATGCCATTTTTCCAAGACATCGACAGACACAGATACATGGTAGACAAGACGTATCTCATTCACAGCTAAATAAATTTATTTCACTTAAACAAATACAGTCGCTACGAGAAATGATATCATTCTATTTTTCTTACGTTCATTTAATGCTTGCAAAATTCCGAAAGCCTAAGTACATAAGCTATAATTCTAAAATCTTATCTGTGGTGCATAGTTTCCAACAGATAACTTTTAAAGCCACTAAAAGTATTAAATATAAATTTAGAGATCTTTAAGTGTAAAACCTCTTATATAATAAAGTAGGTTCGATCACGCTAGATGTAATGTTGAATGGAGCTAGCAGAGCTAGCTGGTCTTGGCAGTCTCTCTGTCTATTTTCACTGATAAGCAGTGCACTTCTCCATCAAATTTGTTTCATCAGAGTAGCTTAGAGAAGTTTGATGCTGTTTAAGCCTAGCCATGTTGCTTAGGCCAAGCGATATCCAATGCAATCGTACATTAAGCTGTACAGATGAAGTAATAACGTTATTTGGTGAGTTCTCAATGAACTAACACTAATTTACTCACTCCTCAGAATAGAAAATATTTAACCTTAAAATCATTTGGTAAAAGTTTGTTTTGTATTCATATTGTGCACTCTACATTCATAACGAAAGGCCTCAGTATTTCACTACTTCAAATATACCAGCTATAATACACGTTTTCTCCCTTTACAATGTTACTTCGGTTTACGCTGCTTTAAAGTCAAAAACTGTTTTTAATTACATAATTTATTTAAATAAAGAGATAATATTAATATCCTTCATCAATGAATTACATTAAAGAGGAAATATGTGTCAACCAAACTACAATTGGAATTATAGTTATATAATTGTATAGCTAAGGCTTGAAGTTCTGTCGATTTACTCAGACAAAATAAATAAATAATAATAAAAATAAATAAATCATTCATTTCCCACCATGTCCACAACGAGATGCTCCTGCATTGCACTAATGATTCCCCAGATTCTTTCACAATTATTTAATATAGTTAAATTTCAGTATTTTGTTACGGCCATTCACAAATTACCTAAAGCAAGAAGGGAAGGGAAAAATAAAATGTTACGGAGCATTTTGTGTGCGAGTGGAGGGGAGTCACACGACTGTTAAGTAACAAGTTTTCATAAAGGAATGGAGGGTGAGGAGTCAAAACTGTTGTTACTTTTACAGGCGCGAGGTCAAATTCAACTGCAGTTCAACCCCATTATGATTTGTGTCGAGGTAACCTTTTTTCAAAAGTTACCAGAACTTATTTATATACACTGTATCTATTTTAAACTGGTATAATTATCTCCTGGCGCATAATAGCCTTAGACGCTAATGCGCCAATAAATAAAATCATAATCAATCAATCAATTTTCCCCCCATTTGCAGTAATTTCTCCATCGTTTTATGATGAGTTATACGTGAATCTTTTTATGATGACATAACTAATGAAAGAGAATCGGGTTTTTTTAAATTTATTAATCACGTTATAAGAACTAAAGTGGCATTTGCTAGTGATTTGCTATACAAAGAACTTAAATGAGACTTTTCTGATGGATCTACTTTGCTTTGATAATTATCGATATGAATGACATTCGGGGATTTGTTGTGGAAGTTCTGCGTCTTCAGTGACCCTTAATGTTCTTACTAGAAAACTAATGTCAAGAACCGCCCTTACGGACTTAAGATATTATTTCATCAGATAATTTATGATTCAAGTAAGAGGGAGAAAGAAAAAAAAAAAACGTCCTGATGGCTAAGGGAGTTGAATAATTCAGACCGTCATCGACATTAGAATTGATGGAGCACTCCGACATATGTTGGTGTGTTAGCATCAAGATCAAAGAAATGGTCTTTGAAAGATGAGCACGCGACAAATTCAATAAAGGCATGACATTTAATCAATAGAGCACGAGCCTGCCCGCAAGCACGCACGCACGCGCACACGCACACACACGATGGAAACGACGGAAAATCTTCGAACAGCCTGTTTATCCTATGAATGGTTTTCTTCACCAGTTCCAATGCAAGCATGAGGCTTTATGGTTGGACTCTTATCTATGAGTGTAGTGATGATGTGCGACCTCTTAAGATCATTAAGGGACATGGTAAACATGAAAAGCTATTTCACTTCTGTGTGACTGCAAAAAAAAAAAGCACGAAAACAGAAATCGCGTTGACCCATGATAAACAATTCATTTTCAGAACTGAACAAGAAACTGGGTTATCTGTAAGATTCCAGTGTCTAATTTGTAACGTTCCTATAAGACACATTAACATCTAGTTCAAATGCTAGTTTCTGAAGATTGTCTCTAGGCAATTAAAAAGTGCTACTGAAAGTTGTTAGCTTGAAAAGACGGAAGTTTAGAACTTGTCATCAATTTTCGCGTGACTTGTCAAAGCAAAAGTTTTGATAACTATCGATATGAATGAAATTCAGAGTTCGTTATGGAAGTTCTACATTTTCAATGGCACTTAGTACTAGTATTAATTTGCCAATCTGGACAACCGCCTGTAGATTCTAGTGGTTAAACTGGCTCCGAACATGGGCAGTTCGGAAAATAGTAGTTAGGTTCATAGGAGCAGAATGCAGTGCAGCACCTTGTCTTATCTATAAACAGCATTAATTAGTTTTATGTATTTACTGTATTTTCCTAAGTTTAAGTGTTTCCTAAATTTAATTGTTTGGGAAATATCCGTCACCTAACGAACTTAAGCCCAATTAATCTTTCCTCACAAACTATCACTGTCACTATAGGTAACACTAAAAATTTTAATTCTTTAAAACCTATAATAACTGATTTTTTCGTTTATTTATATATTTTTTTAACAAAAAAATTGGTTTAGACTGTTTAGAATTTATGCAGAGGCAACAAAGAGGACAAATCATCATGTAGTAAAAATATTCTTTGGCCCGTCTGCCTATTTTGCGCATGAAATATCGAAGGGAGAGACCAACTAACTCGACTATTCTATTTCTATACACATAATGTGTATAGATACAGAATATCTTACTGCAGTTTATTATCGGTTGCCATTTCATCCCATATGAATCCAACTGTAATACACAAAACTTCTTTTACGAACAACTACTGGTCACCAACAGTAATTTACCTATAATTACTTGCTTTCAGGCATCTGCCTAAATGTGTTATTATAGTGAGAATGGTGCTGGATTGTGATCTACTTGCCTAAAACACTACACATCTCTCGATATAACGACTGTGGAGCTGATCCGTATCATAGAGGCGGAAGTGTCTCGCTCCATTACACATTCCTGGTATTTTGTTACGAGTAATGTCACTATCGTTAGGCCAGTTCAAATTGATGAAGCTACATATAATAGCCCTAAGCATTAGATCGACCTAAGCACCATCGGAGAGTAAATTGTTTAGAGCAACTTAGTCCAATAGTTCCATTGGTAACGTGTACCTAGCATAGGTCATACGCAACAAAGGTTAAATATGACGAGGATTAGAACCACTTAATATACTTTTAATGTCAGTTGTATATCAGATCAGCACTGAGCTAGAGCAGCCCACAAAAATAAATATATAAATGCAAATAACCAGGCAATTTAAATAATTCCGTTAGTTTAACATAATCTTATCAGTGCTTTTGCCTTGATATTAATTATTCTCAACCTTTCCCAATACCCACATCATCTTTCATTTATTACAGCAATGGATATGGTTTTATTCTCCAAGCGACCATTAGCCGGGGTGGTTGTTCCAACTTGGTCTTCGTTTTATAGGACCCGCATGTATGCGATTCAAGTAACAGAAACCTTGTGTTGTGTTCATTGCCTGATTTTAAATCTTACTGCCACGATTATCTCTACTTCAATCGATTTCAGTTATAGGTTAATGCTTCGAAACTGCGCGATTGCAAATATATTTTTCGATGAGGGTTTTCTCATTTGTACCTCGTCTCGCAAATTGTAAAGTAGAAACTTGATATTACGCATTAGATATTATGCCTATCTGAGAGACTTAAGTTATCTTTTGAAGAAATGTTATTAAATGCTGCCAGGCAATTCTTCGGTGCTATTACCTACGCATCATTGCTCTTGCTATTATTGATCATCCGAATACGCATGCGTATAAAGGTGATAAGAGCTATCTTTTCTCTATAGAGAGATACACAGAAATAACTCAATATTTCTAATCTCCTTCTACCAGAATAGAACAGTACTATACAAATGCATATTTCGAACAGTATCAACGCTGGCTACGTAACAAATAGCGATTTAAATTAATTAATTAGAAATCGCAATACTTCTTTATCGTATTCTGAGAATAACAGGAACCATGGAATAGAAGCAACGTATCAGAGAGTATATTTTTGAAAACTGGCTGGAATTAAACTGGCCATGCTGTTTTGTGATCGTGATCGTCAAGTTATTAATGGATTAGAGTTAATTCTACTTAAAAATAAAATGCATCCATCCGAGGCCTACTCTGTGAGTGGACAGAATTTCGGAAAGCTAAAATCTGAGTCCCTTTTGGTCTATGTATTAATTTAGCGAGCTAAAATGAGGTTAAATGTTATTTAATTTGATTATTTTTTTCACGATACCGTAACAATTTAAAGAAAAAAAAATTAATAATAAGGAGCTATCAGAGAAGTGTTCGATACTAGAATATGGAAACGGTTGCTAATCGAGTCTATTTTATTCTTTCCATAAATGGATATGTCCTCGACTGAGAGCTCGTGCTACACAATGCAGATGGAATAAACCCTATCGGTATGGATTTTAGTATTAATATTAGCGCTTCACATTATTCTTCTTCCGATGTGTTTCCATGGCAAAAGAGGAGGCGTGAACTCTTACTTGTCTTCTATACTGCATTGCAGTAGATATTTCTAATTTGCTGAAAGCTTTTCATATAAAAGAGACCAACATTATCATTAGACTGAGTTCTCGCTGCTCGTATTCAACTCTAATCCATTTGGCTATATTTTAGAGGCGTATGCATGAAAAGAGAGGAAAGCTTATACTTTAATGTGCACTTGCCACCGGTTGCTATGCGAAAAGATTAATACTTAAATATTTAGGGCATTAAGGTGCCGATGAGATCACACTTGATATTTCCTGTTTTTTTCTCCTTAGAAGAAAGTTTGCCAACGAATCTTATATAAATATGTCAGCAGCTATTAGCATAAGAAGAAGAAGCTTGGAAAGAGAGGCAATGGAATCTGTTTGGCAAATCACTAAAGAGATTTCTGTCTCCTTCAATCAGTGATAAAATTTTATTTTGTTTAATTATTTAATTTTATGCAATAATTGCTTTCTATTGTTCGCCACTGACTTTAGTATAAAGAGATTTTTTTCCTTCTTTACAAAACCAAAAGCATTAAGATATACACTGCCTTACCATTAATATCCGGACACCTACATATCTACGAATAACCTTTATTTACCAGAAAACTAATAAGGTCTGAAATCTTTTGCCTTTACTACAGCCTCTAGTCTCAGTGGAACACTCTCCACCGGTTTTTTTTTTTTGTAAATGTCCGACGATATTTTCCGCCATTCAGCCTTAAAAGTGGCGACCATTCTACTCTGCTTTTTTGGACGATCTCTTCTCACACGCACCCGACGATCCAATTCATCCCAGAGGTTCTCTATAGGATTGAGGTCAATTTTAAGCTCCTGCTTAAAATGATGCTGTTCGAAATACGTTTATTGTTCATCCAAATAGAAAAACTGCCGTTAAGTTGTGAACAGTTATGTAACAAATAATTCAATAGCTTCGAATAAAATTTTCATACTGCTTAAGAAGTCTACATTTTCACTGAAAAAAGATAATAGCCAATGAGATAATTCGAAATGGAAATTAGATTGCTATGTGCCGTGAAGCTGAAGGAATATCACGGAGAGCAAGATTATGGTCAATGATAGATGCAAATTCATATTCAGATTTCACTAACACCGATAAATTATAGATAAAAATAAGATCAAGGACTGCATAGTTCTTTCCAGGAAAGGAGAAATTTGCATTAAATTATTGGTCATCCAGATTTGGCCGAAAAGATAACCGAAGTGCGCAGACAGATTGAGAATAATATGGAACAGGATTAGGGTTAGAATTCTTTTAGAATTTGGGTCAAAGTAATCAACGTCATGAGGCGTCAGTATGTCTGCAAATTGTGTGTATTCTGTAGTCAGTTTAGCAATAGTATTAGAATTAGCCATATAGTGCAAGGAAGCCATAGACTTTTGCTGCACCAGCCAAAATAAAAAAAAATAATAATAAAAATAAAATTAAACAATGAAAATAATAATAAAAAAGATAATAAAAATAAAAAGTATAAAAAAATAAAAAGTAAAAAATATATAAAAAAGAAAAAGCTATGATTTTATAGGTCAGCTGATGCCTATCTAACTGACCTATGAATTTCCTCAAGCTGTCAGCCTCAACTACCCACGGATGTAACGTATTCCAGTAATTAACAAATCGCTGGCTATATACGAAAATTCCTGCAATCCAATTTAAACTTATTCCTCCATAATTTGAATTAATGGTCCCTAGTTTTGGAATCATTTATAACAGTGAAAGTGAAAATTTCTACTTCATTCATTTTACTATCTCCTTTTAGAGCATTATAGGCCTTAATTAGGTCTCATCTGAGGTGCCTGGTTGCCAAAATCTGTAGCCCATGTAATCCAACTTTTTTTTTTTTGTACAGGCACCCTTTTGCAGATCTCACAAATCACACTGCCTGTCTTTTGATACTTGCAAGACGTTAGATGTCTTTTTTTTTTTTTTTTAAATTGGTGAGTCTCCATACTTGGACACAGTATCTCAAGTGCAGCCTTATAATTCTTTTACAGTGGAATTATGACCTGATTATCATTACAGGAAAATTTTTGATAAATCATCGGTTTTCTGTTTTGTTGGACGGAAAAGTAGTGTATCCGACGTAGGAAGGGAGAAAAAAATGCAACACTTGCCCGACTGTTCGTCCACAGAAAAAGGTCTCCTCATTTTAAATGCCAAATATTTCTCTTATTTGCTGTTCACTGCGCTATTTGCAAGATAACGCGAGATATTAAAAACTCCATACGGAGTTCCATACTCCATATAATGGTCGTAACAGAACTGGATCTCTTGGCGCAATTTGGACATAATAAGGTCTCTTTGTTTAACTTTGTTTTGTGTTTTAATTAGATCTGAACAAGGTAGCCAAATATGGCCTTCATGCCTGAGTAAAAATGAAGCCATCCATTATTTGTTAATCCTTGGGCTTTGTAGAAGGAAATTTTTTTCATTTAACTTTTGAGTTCAGTAATTCAGAAAGTTCAAAAAAGTTTAAAGTTAAGAAAGTGACATTTCTTTAATTTTCTGAATTCATAAGTAAGAACAGAACCAATCACAAGACCCTTTCATAGATTCAGCTTTCTGGACAAACTGAAAAATCTTCAAATTTCTTGGCACTGCTAGATCTCTAGCTTAGCGAGTAATCTGACTAGATCCGCTAGTGAGAAGTTAAAGAAGACGAAATCCCAGAATATTTGCTACGTAACGTTGTTGCTGGGATTCTCACCTTAGGAGGTGAGACTCTCGGCGATAAAAATAACAGTGCAGAGGCCGAAACTAAGAGTCAGAGGAAACTGCCGAAGATGAACAGACATCGGGCAGTACTGAAGAAGTTGACTCAGGATAAAGTTTCTTATGAGAACTGTCGGTAATGACAACAGCTGGAAAAGGACCTTGGGGGTGAAAGGAAGTGAGAAGAATTAGTAGAACAAATCTCAAGTTCAGTTTTCTTTAAAGCAGAATCACTAGTGAATCTGAATTAAAGAACGAACATTAAGGTCAGAAGGATTTGCAATTTTGACAATAAATACAATAGTTAACCATATTTAGCAGACAGGCGAGCTTGAACCACGGTTCACTCAAACTTGTTTGCATTACTGCACTACCGAACTTAACCACTTGGTTCTGTCGGTTTCGTTTGTGTGTATAAGTTAATTTCTGATTTATTTGCTAGCTGAAAATTAATTGAAAAACGTCAAGTTTAACTAAACTTTCACTAATTCAAGGTAAACGATTCTTAATTACCATCATTTGTGAAGTGTGAAGATTTCTAAGCAGCTTATTATGCTGCATCAATAGCTTTAATTCCCCACACGAATCGAATAATTGTGAAGAGTTTCTTAAATCTGTCCAGTTAATAAATATGTTACGTTTCAGAACCTTTCTAAAAATTTAACTCATTTAACAGAGAATGCTGCACCAAATACGTTGAAACGTCATAGCTAAAAAACAGCCGAATGTAGGAATTGAAAGAGGCATAGCAAAATTTAAAAAATTCATAAACTCACCGAAGATAAAAATAAAGAGCTTTAATTCCAGCATACAGTATTCTTTGAATTTAAAATATTAATTTAGCTAGGATTATTCTGCAGCACGAAACAACCGACGGAATGTATGCTGTCATCCTATATAGGCAGTTTAAGACACTAACATGTATGTGGCAGTACTTTCGATTTGTACGAGGGGGAGAGCCGAAGACGTTTGTATGTTCCTTCCAGACAAGAAAAAGGCATGGCCTTCAGCTTGTTTGGAAGCTGCATACAAAAACGGATTCAAAGGAAAGCCTGTAGCAGCAAACAGGATGAATTACAGATTTCAAAAATATGAACAAATCACAATCTTGAATTTATGAATATTCAAAAATGTTTCTGAACTTTTGTGACATTCACATGCATATATCAAACAATCAAAATTTTCGAGCTTTTAGTTTTGCTTCTCGTTACAAGGCTTTGATGAAAAAATGAAACATTAACACGTTACAGCAGCCATACCTTCAATAATTCAGACATCTATCTCTTTCCCATTTATTCGCGAAACAGATTTTCTTTCTAAAACGTCTTAGTGACTGCAGTTGTAAAATTTACTTACCTGAGGAATGTTTAATTCTTCACATCGTCTTTTTCATGCTATGCCAACAAACGAGTGATATCCATATAGATAAGGGCACTTTCTCCATTCTGCAAGCTACATCAAAGCAAATATACTGTAAGGAGGAGTGCGACAAAAAACTGTGGGGGTGTGAAAAAAAGCCGACAAAAGTTCTTTACATGCAGAAAGAATTCGAATTCGAGCCATTTCCACACAATGGTAAAGAACAGCGATCGTAGCCACTAACTGCCAGAGAGGGCATTTTTCACTCAGGCGGGTGTCTCATGACGGGTGTTTCCCGCGAAGAAGTTCACGTGGAAAGAATTTTATGGTTCCAATGGTGCAATACCTTTTTTGTGCTTGTTTTGTGTTTATCGTAGCTAGTTTCTTGTAGTGGATAGCCACTGGTTATGGACCACTCACGGCTTGCACCGATATATGTCAGCCCCTGCTGGTGTCCTTAAGAATGCTCTTACCATACGAGTGATAAACACACATGTAAAAAGCCAGGCTTTTGTTGCATTAGTTAAAAAAAAAAAAATCTCTGTCTATACACCCTATATCTACTCTTAGCATACTCTTTCCATCGCCAGAAGTCACTGATCCAAATGCCCTTTGAATTTCGCGAGAGTGTCAACGTCAATTATCCAGAAGTCAGTTTATTCCAGTGGCCGATAGTATCCCAGCCAAATGTAAACTCCTTGGATCAAGCCTTTATCTCCTGGTTCCCCAAAAGTTTTTGTATTCCCCCTAGTTTTGGAGAGTCTTTTTAATGTGAATTACGAAAATTACGAATCTGCTCAATTTATTCCGCCATCGCCCAGTGCTTTCTACACGTAAGTCATATCACTCCCGAGATCCCTAATTTTCAAGCTCTCTAACAGACATCTTCAGTCTTTCCAGACATGGACGTCTATTCTCACCAAACCAGTCACCTGACTTTCTTTAGACGCATTCTCCAGATCTGAACACAATATTCCAAATATGGTCTCACGATTGACTTGCATAATAGCCTATAATCTCCCAAGATGCAACGGTACAACGTATTGATACCACACCGTGCGCCTTCCTAGTACCTATTCACACTGCATGATAATTTCATGTCTGATTATATCAAGCCTCTCTCTTTCTTTATTTACGATTTTCTAAATATTCCCTAGTATAAGTGTATAAGTTATTCTCAGTTATTTCTTGCCCAAATGCACAGTCTTACGTTTGGCAGCATTAAAACGTATCCATCATTTTGACAACTATGTACGCAGCCTGTCCAAATCATTTTGAAGGGTCTTTGAAGGCTAAATCAGCCTTGTCAGCCTGACAAGGTTTTTTCCCCAGAAACTGGGGTTAGACCAGAGAACAATTAGGTTAGACCAATTTACAGACACAAAACACATGGGTATATGTAATAACGTACAGGGTGACCCTAATATAATAGTTTGTTTTTTTGACCAGTATCGCTGACCACCCTCCAAACTTTATATATCATCTACAAATTAGAACCTTATATTCGCTCTTCGATATCATTCAAGAGAATTAAAATTAAAAGTGACCACAGCACCGAACCTTTAGGAGTCTCACTTATAATACTGTCCCTTTGCCTCCTTTCCTTCAGCGATTCCTCAATCCACCTCGGGATCTTCCAGTAATCCCACTACACTCCACTTTGTACAGCAGTCTACCATGTGAAACCATGTCATGTCAAACGCTTTGCTAAAGTGTTAAGTATATAAATATTAAAATTGCCTTCTATCTTCTAACTTCTGTGTGACCGCGTCATAGTATTTTATCAGGTTGATTGGGCAAGATTTTCCCTTTACAAAGCTGTGTTGTGATCTGTTTAGGATACTAGACGTCTAAAGATGATTTTATAGTTGACTCTTGACCACATATCATATGACCTTCCCCGCCACTGAGGTAAAACTGAGCAGTCTACGGTTAGCCATCTTATTCTCATCTCTCCTTTGTGGGTTGGAAAAACAATCGTACTCCTCCAATGCATGGGATTACTTCCAGGTGGAATGATGATTTCATTCCTAACAATCCGCAGGACATGGTGAGATATGCGATACTTTCAGTTTTGAGGACAGCTTTAATGCGGATCTGCAAACTATTACCATATCGTCTAGACCTAATTACGTTCCAGATCAACCGGACCTAATCATTAAGCTTCAAAAATTTTTCGGTACAGCCAGCCACAGAATATCCTCGTTGCTACCACTCTACCAGATCGTGCTCGGAGGAAGTCCGACTAATGGTTCGCGGCAAAGAGGGCAACACTTTGGATTGAGTATATTTTCTCCAAACGTATAGGCATATAAGATTTTATTGTTTCGTATGTCATGTTGTCAGTTTTTGTTCCTTACGGATTGTGAAAAGTATAAATAATAAATGCTCTCGCGGGTAGAACAATTGGTAGAATCGCTGTCCGCCCAGCAATTCTACCAATTTTCCAGTCTTTCCCACATAAAGTGGGAAAGACCGGAGTTCGAATCCCGTCGATAACTTGACAAATTTTTATGGACCTTTTTCATAACATGGCGAAGTTAGTCGATTTCAAATGAGGGTAGCATGGGTTTTCTCCCGGAAACTAGATTTTTTCGTTCGGCAAATCGACCACACACGCAATTTACAGACATAATATATATAATGAAAATGGCCTAAGTTGCTGATGCGCCTACAACAACAGAAATAATGAGCTAGACTACAGACCAAACTAAAACATAAACTTACTGCGTCATTCCACAAATACTTATGATTTCATTTTAAACCACAACGAAGTCCATTTCTGTCTTCTGAATTTCTAAATATTTTATGCAAATGAATCTGAATTCATATTTTCTCGACCACTACTTATTGCACTTCTAAATTATCCACTTTATGATTCCATCCATTTCACAGATGGTATTTAAACCATACGCTTCGATATTCTAAAGGCAACAGTTCTTGTGTATGTGTTGAGGAGGAGGGTTAAAGATAATTCGTAAAATGAACCACAACGTTTACTGGAAACTAGGTAAATTCAAATTATTAATGTCCCATAATAATAAGTATGGTACAGGGGTACTGAATACGTAATTGTTGTACACAAAATTATTATATAATTATTGAAAGTTTCATTCATTTAATGGTTATAATACAGACGCAACGTTACTACCAAAAAATAAATCATTATGAAATGTATAAACTTTATTGTACAGGAAAACAAAGAAAAAAATTTTAACATTAATAAAACCATATTGCCAAATTTTTTGCCTATACTACAAATGACCGCAACGTCTCAACATATCATCTGACTGCGTATAGTCAAGTATTGCAAACAACGAGACATGCAAACACGCTACTTTGAGAAATAGCAGGCTCGTGAGTTTTGAAAAATGAGAGATCGTTGGTTGCACAAAGCTGCTGTTCCAAACCATATGTTACGGTAAGCCGCACAACTATTCTTCATAGCAACACCTCTCGAAACCTTTACGAGCCAGGGCGTTGCTTTGAAAGAAGAATGTCACGAAAAAGACGTAGCAGTAGACACCGGCTGCCATCACTGCCAAGTGGGGGTAGGGGTGCATATCAGTCTTATTATGAATCGAATTCGCTTCTGTCGCACAGAAGTCGCATGAAACTATAAGTATTGCCTGAGAATCAAATTCTAATAAATTTATTTTTAATTTTCAGTAAATATTTTAATATTTGTTTTTTTTAAGTCTTTTAAAAACCAGAAGGTATATGCTATTCAACTAAAAAAATCCAGAGAGTATACCCTCCACTACAGCACTGCATATGCAAAAATTTCATTACTTCATACAACATGCCCTCCTCACATTTTCTTACTACTGAATCATCATGAACAGTCAAACTAATAGAACAAGCTTATCTGAGAAAAGATCTAAAAAACTCCCAAAAGCTTCATTCGTTTCACAAATCACTCACTTGCTGCAATAGCAGCACAACTCAAAATTCTTAATTTTTGAGTTAATACAAATTGTAGGTGGTAGATGACTTTCATCAACCGGTGAAATACCACCACTTTGCTTATTGGAGGCTTGAAGTGGTGAAACCCATGTTTAGTCTCTAGAGCAAAGTTTCCGGCATCCCCCTTCCCCCATACTTCTCCTTCAACCCATCCACGGTACTAAGTACTATAGGTTTTGATATCTTTCGTGTTTGGGATTTTCATAAAAAAAACTAATGAAGTTGGGATAGTGGACTCTACATTTACGCAATAACAGTAAAAAAGTTAGTTCATTATTTCTTCGCTAATTAGCACAAGTGTCGTTATGCCATTTGAGTTTCTACTGCATCGAGAACCGTCAACAGTGGCACTTCTTGTGTGCCCCTAACCTTGGGAGTGAATGGAGCGCGATCAGAATGTAACAAAGTGTAAAGTGTATTGATGTCTAACGGCACCAGGGGTTTCCCCCATCTCCGCGTTGCTTTCATTGTAATTGTACCAGTTCACTGGGAAGGCCAGAGATTTAAAAGTGTGTAGAATTTGTATATGTGTAGCTTTGTGTATCGTTGTACATCTGGCCGTTTAGCCGCTGGACCCCTACTGAGGACCAACGTTGTCCACACTTGGCTTCGTGGAGGCAGAGCAGGTACATAGAATGAAATTTTACTCTGGCAGGCCCTGCCACCTAGTTTCCTGAGATGTCAGTGACTAGGGCCTAAAAAAAAAAAAAAAAAAAAAAACTCGGTAAGGGTGAGCGCTGGAATTAGAAAAGCCAATTGAGATTTATGCGATTTAATTTGGACGAAGTTAAGTTTTTGCAGTTTGTATGAGGTTATACGCTGGCAGAGTAGGGGGGAAGACTGAAGGCTGGGGAGAAAAGACAGAAGTATGGGGACGATAGAGAAGGCGACCCCAGGATGTTCAGTGAGGCAGGCCCGTGCCCCACCAGGAGAAGAATAAGGGTTGGCAGGGGAGGAGGGGAGACAAGACTGTCTCCTCCTCCTCCTCCCCACCAGGGGAAAGGGAGTAAAGGTACCAGGCAAGGGAGTCCGGTACAGATCGCCATCAGGCATTGGCAGTAGAGAGCACGTGAAGAGTCCAAGCGATCTGAACCGGATCTTCGTTGGTGATCATTTTCAATGTAGGAGTCAAATCCGGTCTTAAGGTCATATATGAGGCAGTCTCGTCCTATGGTTGGTCATGTAACCTGTTCAGGTCGCCCAGTGCGCATGTTATGAGGATGCTGCCTTGGGTCCTGGTGATATCATTTTCTTAGTTCGTGCGTTGGTCATTTGGTTTAGTCATCCAGCTAGTGGTCCAGTGGGAACAATTTGTATCCAGTTCATGTCAAGTCTTGTGTCCGCTTGTCTAGTTCAGATGTAGGTCTTCCTGGTTGTCAGTTCCCTCGTGAACAAGGCTAAATGATGGTCATGTTCGTGGTTGTAGGTTATTTGGTACAGTTTTCTTGCGTATTGCAGTTTTCTCCAGTCCTAGTTTTGTGATTTATCATCAGCTTCCGGGTGCTGTGCATGGTGGTTAGCTATAAGTGCTCGCCTTCTAGCAAAGAGTTTCTGTGCAAAGATGATAAGGGCTTTGTATTCATGTTCCGAGTCGAGAAGATGCTGTTCCATGTTCTGCGGGAAGCAGGTGATAGCAGTGGTGAGCATGCATTGCAGGTCCTCATAGTGGTCGCAGTCATACATGAAATGTTGCCATGTCTTCTCGCGGCCACAGAGGCAACGGGGGGTCCTCAGTGATTCGGAAGCTAGACAGTTTTGCATTAAATGGCCCGTGTCCGGTGAGCAGAAAGGTGACGTGGAGCCCCGGCTGGAGCCAACTCGGGGGTTTTGGAAAGACTGTTTACGCTCGGGAGGAACTCCTTGGTGATTTCCCCTTTAGTGGATTCTGTCCATCGATCCTGCCATTCCTGTCGGAGGTGGTCGAGCAGTCTGGTTTTTTCAAGCTTACTGTTGTTGATGAGATCCAACGTGTAGTTCAGGATAGTACACGGTATTTCTTTTGCCATATTATATGTCAGGGCGCATCTAATGATTTCCAGGTCCAGCAGGAGGACTCCCGCCAGAACCTGGAATGCATGCGTGCTGATGGTCGAGACAGCTCGTGTGATTGTCAGAATTATTGAGCGCTGGATACTGTCCAAGGTTCTTCTATTTACCACTGTGGTTACCTTTTTGTACCAAACCGGTGAAGCATATGTGATGACCGGGATGAAGGTAGATTTTTAGTAGAGGGACAGGGTACGTTTGTTTAGCCCCCATTCCCTCCTGGTCACTCTTGCGATCAATGCAGAATATTTCCATATTTCAGTATCTTTTGTTTAATGTACTTTAGATGGGGAAAGACAGATTTTTGCTAATCTTGATTCCGAGATATTTGATTTCTGTAGCAAGTTTTATTGTGGTGCCTTGGATTTTCACTTGCGGTGGTCTGGCAGGTCGAGTCTGCCCTTCAGGAGTACCGAGCGGGCCTTACTTGGCGAAATCCGCAGGCAATGGATTGTAGCCCAGTTTAGAAAAATTCCTATCGCGTGGTTGGCTTTTTCTTCGATCTGCGCTCGTGAGTCAGCTTGTATTTGCATTTTATTGGCGCATTAGCAACTAAGGCTATAATGCGTCGTGAGTCAACAGCAACAGTTAGTATCAAATCATCGGCGAAGGTGGCGCCTCCGTAGCCAGGTGGGCAGGAGCAGCAGTGCTAAGCACACGCTTCTTGATTAGACCGGGGTTCGAGCCCGTGAGCCACGAAATATGAAGGATGCGGAAAGGTCAGGGAATGATCACAGCATATCCCCGGAGCAATATGGCCTTAGTTGCTGATGCTCCTAAAAAAAAAAAAAAAAACCAAATAACCAAACCAAATCGGCGAAGGCCTGGGCGCCGACTTCGCCAATATCAAGGCCAGGAATTCATCTAAAATCATATTCCATAACAGGGGTCCTAGGACAGAGCCCTGCGGGCACATCCCCCTGTTGATTTGTCTGGTTATTTCCTATACGGTGCATGTACTTCGATCGTTCTCTGTTTTAGGTAACTCCTGAGTGTTATATCAGAAGGTTTAGAAGCACTCCAGCCCGCCTAAGTATCGCGATGACGCTCGGCCACCAGATGGCGTCAAACGCCCCCGGGAAGTCGATACTGAAAAACAAGAAAATATTTGGCAGTACAGGTTTCTACTTTATCCAGCAGTGTCTTGAGAGCTTCGATCGTGGATAGGCCTGGTTTGAATCCAAATTGCATTCTGTTTGTTAGGTTTGCCTCTTCGTAATAGTGGAGGAGCCTCTTGTGCAGCATTCTCTCGAACATTTTGCTTACAACTGGGAGTAATGCGATCGAACGGTAAGACTGGTTTTTCTGGCTGCTTTGATGGATTTTTCAATTTAAGTTTGATGTTGGAAATTTTCCAGTCATTAGGAAATGTTCCTTCTTGGAAGCAGGTGTTACATAACGTGAGTAACAGATCCGGGGTGTATTCAACCGGTTTCTTCACGATTTCCGGTTCAATTAGGTCTGGGCCAGGGCATTTTTTGCTTCTGATTTGCATGGCGGCCATGCAGCTCATTCGCAGTGAAGGGTGTTTCTTATTGCTCAGTGAAGTATGAGTCATTTTCTTGACAGATCCGGGAAGGTAGGAGTTACCTGTTTCAGAAAGATGGTGTTAAGGATATTGGTCACCGAGTCATCCCACGTAGTGGTCAGGGAACCCAGCTGGGTCATTGTTGCTTCTGCGACTTCTCCTCTGGGGTGTCTGTTAGTGGTTACTTTATAAACCACTCTCCAGGGGTGAGCGTTCCCTGCTGTGGAAACAAGATTTTCCCAAGATTTGCGCTTGGTGTCCTTTATTAATATGGTGTATCGATTGCTCGCGTCTTTATACCTGTCCCTCATGGCCGCGACCTCAGCGGCCGACCAAGATCGGCGGGGTCAGTATGTAACATTTTCATTCATTCATTTATTAATTACACACAATATATACAGTCTCAAGATTATGTACATCAAAGTATATACATGATTTATATACAAGATATATTTACATATAATTATATGCTCTGTACATATCATTAAACACTCGTGTGTGTAAGTGTTTTCTTTAATCAGGGTAGCTCCCAGGCATAAGCCCAACTCTACCTTGAGAACTTGTAAATATATAGTCTTTACAAAACAGTCCTGGAAAAGTATGTTGAATTACCTGGGTCTGATTTTACTGTAGCGCAATTCGCGCATGAAATCCCTCATCCTGGTGAGGCATGGGCATGCCTGACTGACCACCTGGGGTTGCCTTCCCTATACATAAATGGACTTCGCCCTTGTAGAGGACCCATGCTGTACATGTGGAGAGATCGAAACCTGGGAACACCTCATGTACGACTGTCCGCAATACCAGGATCTCAGGTGCATTCTAATCACGAGTATAAGATACCTCCCCAGAGGGCAAGAGTTTCACCTACTGGATTCAGAGGAGGAATAAAGAGCCCTGACCAACTTCGCTCAAGAACTCTTCTCAAGAAAGAGAACGCTATATGCAATACACCAGGAGTGAAAGACGACCAGCCAGAAAACAAATCAAAACATCCTTCAGGACACACCCCGGAATGAAAATTATGTGGAAGCTACTAGCTGTCTACCAAGAAACCCTGCCTATGTACCAACAAATATGAGACCTAAGTGAAACTGGCAAATATACTGAATGAAGATAGAGAACCAAAAACAAAGACATTCAACTTGGACGGGACACTGTCCCACGAGTGACCGGACATGATTTTATGACTACACTACGATTGATGCAGCCTCACTGCCATGTAGCCAAATGGCGATCTCTACCATCTCTACCAGCTCCCTTGCCTGGTACCTTTTTTCCTATCCCTGGCAGGGGGGGAGGAGGAGATGGTCTTCCTGTTTCCTCCCTCCCCTGAGATCGCCAATATGGCTGCCGTTGTGAACAGACGTGTGTTTCATCGCTCCGCAAAATTTCAGTTTAAAAAATGTGTTTTACTTCCGTCAGTGCCATGAAATGTATCCTCACTTGAAGACAAACTGGACTGGATTCCACTGGTGAGAAACTTTTGCCTATATATTGGGAATTTGGTCAGGTTGAAGCGTTATTTATCTGTATCCTTTGTTGCCAGACCGCATGGTCACCATGTCGCTGACAACAGGGCTATAGAGAGGCTGCCGATATAACACGGCGGCCGCGTTTCCACCTGACACCTTGACTGGGGAGGTGCCCCAAATAGTGCAAACTGAGCAGTTGTTGTGCTCTATCAATCTGTGCCTTTACCGAATAATATCACCAAAGAAATATGACTTTAATGTGATCCCCCCCCACCATAAACTCCCCATGGAGAAAGAGAGAGGCTATCTTCGCACCTGTGCTTCTACCAGAAATCTGAATGCCATGAGCGTCTTCGCCGCTACTAGATATCCCGCTGGGAAGGTAGTCCCGTCCTTTTAGGAGCATTTCTATATCCGGCGTCCCCCCCCTCCAAGTACTGTGGGGAGACCCCAAAACTTCCACAGTCCACTGTGTGCCTCCAAATACACCCACGAACTTGTGGTTGGCATCAATCGCCATCATTTCTAACAAACCATCTAACCCCAACATTGTGAACCCGATTAACCGAACAGTCCCGGTAATCCGGAATCCACGGATATGGAGGGGAAAGACAAGCACAAACACCCCCTGACAGAGACACAAAATGATGACCCCATCATTATTGATAAACTGGAGGATATAGAGGACACCCGACCTGAGACCCCCCCAACCAAGCGGAAAACCCGCAAGCGAGTGGTTCCCGAACCGGAACGCGAAACACGATCTCGGGTTGAAACAAAAGAACAGCCAGAAGCCAATGCATCGCAAAAAGAAAGAAATGATGAAAAACAACAAGAACTATGTCTGGACCATACCATACCAGAGGGCTCCGTATACGAGAAAACTCTGTTTCTGAAAACGGCCCTCGAAACCATTTTTAAGGAGAATCCCAGTAGGATATCGTCTGGCCTGAGATCACAGATTGTCACCATCTTTCACAAGATGGAGACAATTCTGCATGACACACATGTAGAAAATGAGAGAGCCATCACACGGCTACACGCCTACATCGAATGCGGGGCAAGACAAATGCCACAGCGCGCCCCGACATATTCTGAAGCGCTGAGGACCAAACCTGCCACTACTACTGTCAACACCACCAAACCGGCACCCAGGAAGACATTGCTCTCTACTCCACACCTCGTGATTCTCAAACCTACAACCACCGACACTCTTAAAACTAGCGAAGAAGTCAAGAAAAAGGTCATTGACTCCCTAACTCAAGAGTTTAGAACGGCTAAAATCAGAGCCATTAGGAAGACCCGAAACACAGGGGTGATTATTGAGACTGAAACCAAAAGTGATGCAGATCTCATTATCAATAACTCCAAGATTCCGACGCTTGGACTCTCTGCTGAGCTGCCCAGAGAAAAAGGCCCCTCCATTGTCATATTTGATATCGACAAAGACCTGACTCCTACTGCCATATCTGAGGAGATATATACACGCAACCTCCAGCAAGACTTACCCGATAGAGACCATACTACCCTACTAATGCCCAAGCACCAAACCAAGAGTAGGAATGACAACCGGACAAACTGGGTGGTCGGACTGGCCCCTGATGCATGGAAACTCATAACAAAACAAGAGAGACTATACATCAAATGGAGCTCACATCGCTTCAGGGAGTACATTGCCGTGCCAAAGTGCTTCCGGTGTTGCCGATTCGGCCACACCACTCACACATGTGCTCAACGGGAGGCAACCTGTGGACACTGTGCTGAGAAAGGGCACAACTTTGGAAATTGCCCTAACAGAGAAAATGATCCAGTTTGTGCAAATTGCAAGTGGCAAAAGCTTCCCCATGCACATTCAACCAGAGATAACAAATGCCCTGTCTATATTAAAGCAAGAAGTGCCCAACAACTAAGAATCCATTATGGGGACTCTGCCTAAAAGATATAACACCAGTTGCATGAAATTCCTCCAACTTAACGCACACCGTGCAATTGCTGTAGCTGGACAGATCAGACAGAAGGCTGAGGAGGAAAACCTCGACATCCTCCTGCTACAGGAACCCTACACCTGTGCAGGTGCTGTCCGGGGATATCCACCTAACTACAAGATCGTCCAGGTGGATGGCGCAACCCCCTGGGCTGCGGTGGTGGTCAGGAATCCGGATATAACGGTCACTAAGATCTCGCACCTGTGCTCTGAGTGGGCCTCCTGTGCACACATCGTCTCCTCCCTAGGGGAGCTCTATGCGATCTCACTATACTGCCATCCAGGGGAGGATATCCTTCCAGCAATTCAGTACTTACAACAAGTCCAAACTGAACTCCCAGGAGCAAAAATTCTTGTCTCTGCTGACCTCAACTGCCGCTCGCCCCTGTGGCATAGCGAGACTCCGGAGCGCAGAGGCTCTAGAAACGGCCAGCATATGGAGGAGTTCCTGGCAAACAGCAGCTTTGTTGTCATTAATCGTCCTAACAACCTTCCCACATTCAGCTCAACCCTATGGGAGGCCACCATCGATGCTACCATGACTACCAGAACCCTTGCCGGCCACTTGACAGACTGGACGGTGCAGGAGGACTGGACCAGCTCTGACCACAGGGCCATCACCTTCACCATGCAAAGATCACTGTACCGAGCTCCAATAAACAGCTTCAAACAGAACAGGTACGCAGTTAACAAAGCCAACTGGGATGCGTTCAAAGTCGCCATCATCAACAATGTATACAATCTGACAACCGACCAACTACAGAACCAAACCCTGGATCAACACCAACGTGCTGTCACCAATGCCATTGTGAGTGCAGCTAATCAAACAATCAAGAAGAGGATCCCGATGCCCGGCGCTGTCCCATGGTGGTCGCGGGAACTCGACATACTCAGGAGAACCACGAATCAGAAGAGGCGCGCCTTCCAAAGAGCCAGACAAACTTGGCCCCCCCATGAGGTAGAGTTCCTCAGGCAACAGTACAGGGAGGCCAGAAACACATACACTGCAATGATCAGGCAACGGAAAAAGCTGTCCTGGGAGCATCTAGTCTCCACTGTGGGCAACTCGAGCCCATGGAGCATCATTTACCGAATAACTACAAATAAGCTGCCCAGGGGAGAGGTGATACCCTCCACCATCACCCCCCAAGGCACCATGACCAACAACTGGCAGGACACCATCAATAATATATTAAATGCCAATTTCAAACCAGTAGAAGGAGACAACACCCATGAACAACAACAGATATGCCAGGCCAATGAGGCCTACCAGTCGCCCCAGGTAGAGGATCCCTTTACTCGCCTAGAACTCCAAATTGCCATAAACAAAATTAGAAACAAAAGAACCCCTGGACTCGACATGCTTGAGCCAGAACTGGTCAAGAAGGTGGCCGAATTTATCCCGGACCTGCTCTTGGAACTGTACAACCACTGTCTTCACTCTGGCGCATTCCCCTCAGATTGGAAAGTTGCTAGCATGAAACTAATTCTCAAAAATCCAACTAAACAGCCACATTTACCAGAATCCTACCGACCAATTGCACTCCTCTCTGTGCTCAGTAAAGTGCTAGAACAACTGCTCAAACAGAGAATCGAAATACACTACTCTCAGCAAATCTTCCTGCCAACGGACAATATGGCTTCAAGTCAGGAAAATCCACCCTGGACCCACTGGAGTGCATCCTGAACATGGCGGAAAACTGTTCACAGAAATATCTACTTCTCATCTCTATCGACTTTGCGGGGGCGTTCGATGCCCTTTGGTGGCCGAGCGTCCTCGCAAGACTCAGGGCAGCTCATCTGCCGATAAATCTGTACAGCTGCATAAAAAGCTACCTGAGCGGAAGAAGGGTCTTAGTTCAGGCGCCATACTGCAGGGTCGAGCGCCAAGTACACCGGGGATGCCCGCAGGGCTCTGTATTGGGTCCCCTCCTGTGGAACTTTGTCTTGGACGAGTTTCTCCACCTCGACCTAGGGGACGTACAAGCACTGGCGTATGCCGATGACCTTTCCCTGGTGCTAGCCGCAGACTCAAGAGCCCAAATAGAAATTCTTGCAAACACAGCGCTAACCAAACTCCGAGAATGGACGGAAAGGCACCGTCTCACAATCTCGCCCACCAAAACTCAATCCATTCTACTGAAGGGTTACCTAACCCCAACCAGACCACCACAGATTAGAATACAAGACAGAACTATCAAGCTAGTTACTGAACTGAAATACTTGGGAGTTATCCTGGATAGGAACCGGTCGTTCACTCCACACCTAAAGTATGTGCAGAAAAAGATAAAAAATTATGCAGCTATGCTCACCAGAGTTACACGCCGAGACTGGGGGCTGAAAAGGCGTACTCTGGCGACCCTCTATAAAGCAGCAATCATCCCGGCAATCACATATGCCTCTGGCGCATGGTACCACAAGGCCTCAACCGCGGTAAATCGCCGACGGCTTGAAATTATACATAGACCGATCTTATTGACCCTCACCCGTGCATGCAAAACAGTGTCGACCCACGCACTGCAAGTGATTACAGGGGCTCTGCCCCTCGACCTCGAGGCTACCCGAACAGGCATGCTGCAGCAGCTTGGACGGGGAAAGGTTACAACATATCTGGACCATACAACAGATCCGACAAGCAATTGGAAAGCCGAGAAGAACAAGCTTCAAATCTACCTCCGATCAATCTGGCAACAGCGCTGGATAGACTCTGATAAGGGAGAAGTCACGCGAAAGTTCCTTCCAAATCTGGAGCAAGTGTACCCTATATTTCCGACATGGTTTTGCCCCGGACTGCATGTCACCTACCTCCTTACAGGACACGGAGCAATCCGTCACAAGCTTCATCTCCTTGGAATCACAAACAATCCTGCATGTGCCTGTGGCTCCCCCGAGACCTGGGATCACCAGATGCATGAGTGTGAACTGTATGATGATCTACGTGCCCAGCTGATCACACAAGTGCGCTGCAACCCCAAAGACCAGGAGCACCACCTGCTGGAGGATGGGACAACCTACAAAGCCTTAACTGAATTTGCTCAGAGCCTATACACTAGACGACTAACCCTTCCACTGCCTCCAAATCACGAACAACAAGGACAAATGTAGTACTCCACGCACTCCAAATCTGAAAGCTCCATGATCAAGTGGAAACTTTTATAATTCCATCCATACCAGATTACTGGGGTAGGACCATAATATCCCAACTCATCACCAACTATAACCAAACGGAACACGTGTCACAGGAGGAGTATGGGGGGAGAACCTCACAATTCTACCCCAGTGGATAACGCTGGACATCATGGCAGAACTGAAACTCACCTGAACCATACTCACTTCCTTTTCTCTGCAAATTGACTCACCGACGGGCCATGGCTCCCAAGGGCAACCTCCAAACAAAAGAGCAAGCACAGCCTCCGTGCACAATATACGACCCGGACTTGCATTTTGGTTGACAGATCCATTCTCCCAAACAACAACGGAATCCGCCCTAATGGACAATAAATCCTACTCTTCCAAATATCCATGGACGGGACATGGGTCCCTTGAGCGACTACTCAACAAATGCTGCATTAACTGCACTGAATTGACAGACTTATCAAATGGACCAGGTTTGCTTCTTGAATACTCAATCTTGACCTACAGACGGAGTATACACCAAAAGCGGCGAGCAGCCCTCTACGCATTACCCTATGAATGCTAAAATCTGATTTAACTGGACAGGTCCCATTTGCAAAGAGCGACCTCCAAATAGGCGACCAAACTTGGCTCACACGGACATCAGAGAAGAGGAGTTAAATCCTACAAGTGGCTCAATCCTACTAGTCTATACCAAGTGCCAATGAACAAATCGCAGTCTCTGCATGCACGCCGTATTGGCGACCTGAGCCAGCTCCCTTGCCTGTCTCAACTATTCCACCCCTCCCCGGTGGGTGGGGGAGGTGACGGTTCCACCGTATCCCCCCCACGCGCCACCCCCATTCTTACTCTCTGGTGGGGCATGGGCTTGCCCCACTGTAAACTGGAGCTGTCTTCTCTATCGGCTCCATGTCTCTGCCTTTCCCCCCCAGTCTTCAATCTACTCCCCACTCTACCTGCATGCAATGCCCCACACAATCTAAAATCACCTTCGCCCACTTCTCTCGGCCTTCCATTCCTAGCGCCTCCCTGCCACGCAAGCGCATAGAGGGTGTGTATATATGTATATATGTTTGTGTGTGGCACGTATGTATATATATATACACCTGTGTGTGTTTTATGTGTATGTATATATATATATATATGTGTATATATATATATATATATATATATACAAATATATATATATATATATTTTTTTTTTTTTTTTTTTTTTAAGGTCCTAGCCACTGAAATCTCAGGAAATTAGGTGGCAGGACCTGCCAGAGTAAATCTTAGTCGACTGGTGTTTCCTGGTCTGCCTCCACGGGGCTAAAGTGGGGCAACGTTGGGCCTCAGTAGGGGTCCAGCGGCTAAATGACCAGATGAACAACGGTACACGACACTACACATGTACAATATCCATACACTTTTGAATCTCTGGCATTTCCAGTAAACTGGCACACCCATCACAATGCAAGCAATGCGGAGATGGGGGAAACCCCTGGTGCCGCTTGACACCAAACACACTTTACACTTTACACTTTACTTCCTCCCTCCCCTACCACCCCATATATTTCGCCTGGTGAAGCATGGGCATGCCTTACTGACCACCTGGGGTTGCCTTTCCTATCGACCCCATACTTCTGTCTTTCCCCCCAGTCTTCAGTCTCTTCACCCTACTCTGACTAATATGCCAGCGTAAACCACACATAACTAATCAAAATTAACCATGTCTAAACTGAAAACTGAACCATATTAACCTCTCCTGGCTTTTCTAAACTTAAGTGTCCCCATTTTTTTTTTTTTTAAGGTCGTAGCCACCGAAATCTCAGGAAATTAGGTGGCAGGACCTGCCAGAGTGCATATAAGCTACTGGGTTCCCGGTCTGCCTCCACAGGGCGTAAGTGGGGCGACGTTGGGCCCCCAATTGGGGTTTAGCGGCTAAATGACCAGAAGAACAACGGTACATGACACTAAACGATCGAAAACCCATACACTTTTAAATCTCTGGCATTTACAGCGTACTGTAACACACCACAATGTAAGCTACTCGGAGATGGGGGAAACCCCTGGTGCTGCTTGACCCTAAACACACTTACACTTACACTTACACTAGGGGGCCAGCAGGAAAAAAAAATATATATATAATAAAACAACAATAATATTCAATAGTCTGGATGGTACAACTATAAACTTCAAAAATCACAGTTCGACTGAATATTTCCCCATTTGCTGTTCTACATGCACTGGAACCTTCAAACCCAATAAAGGTACTGTCCAGCAAATCTCCAACTATATGCCATAGATAATAGAACCATTAGAGCACCAGACCCTACGCAATGAATCAGGTCCAGCACCCCAGAATCCAGAAGGGAGTATTCAAGTAACAGTGACCCTTTTTGAGTAGTGTCAGTATTGGAATGTAATGCAACTTTCTTGTTTTTAATATCAGTTGACATTATTTTGATTGAGCCGCTATTATACTCAAAATTTATTATAACCGATTTGTATGTGTGACGAACTTTCGAATCAAAACCATCACACACAAATTTCTTGTTGTAGATCATACGCAAAACGAGGATGACTGTGCACACTCATTAATATAAAAAAATATTAAAAGACAGCTAAAGTCTTGTCCTGTATTCGTCCATCGCAATACGTTACATTAGCTAGAACTTCTAGAAGGACAAGAAACCCTTTCAAGGTGACAGAGATGAGATATTACAATTTTTACGACCTGAAAGATTTGGCCCGACGAACTTCTATGAAATTTAGTGAAAATACTGATGAAGTGGTGTTCAACTGCAATGACATTGCTATCTTTAAAGTAGAAAAGCAGTATTTAGACTCTTTCTTTTATAAAATATCATACAAACAGGACGATTATAAATCAGTTTATGTTAAAGCTAGTAAAACAAGAAACCTTTGGAGTCATTTGTAGATTTCGAATTGAAAAAGCCTACAAGAGTTCCAATCCGATTTCGAAAAAGAAGCACAGTGACCTCCAATGTTTGTTGAACAATAACACAATTCCCAAATGCCATACCGCATTTTATAACAGTCTAAAAGCTAATTTGCGAGGGATTAAATTTTTCTAAGAATGACTAAATTTTTGCTTGTTTGTACATCAATAGTTTCGTACTAACTTCTTGTTCTTATTTATGCTTTACCACAATTATGTTCTCAAAGATTAAAATGTAGTTCATATTATTTTGTTATTTGGTTTTTTTTTTAGGAGCATTAGCAACTAAGGCCATATTGCTCCGGGATATGCGGTGGTCATTCCTTGACCTTTCCGCATCCTCCGTATTTGGTGGTGACGGGCTCAAACCCCGGTCTAATCAAGAAGCGTGCGCTACGCACTGCTGCTCCTTCCCACCTGGCTACGGAGGCGCCTGTAGTTCATACATGCTCCTGAGTTTATGAATATAAATTGAATATAAATAAAGCTCTTGTTTAATGGTTTTTTTTTTTTTTTTGTTCTTCATCCTAATTACCTTCCATCTTTAGGAGACTCAAGTCAAATTTTGAGTGTTTGTTGGTGCAATAGTGGCACAACTCAAAAGGAGAGTTAAATTTTCGAGTATTCTGGTTACCCATAAGGGAATGTTGATCAAGCCAGCCTAATTTTGGGTACTACTGGGTATGATGAGATGGATCACAATATATTTCAGCAATCATATAATTTATTTAATTCTGAAGAAACTAATTTTTAAAGCCTAATTTTTGTTATCGATTTTCTCAGAATTACAATTTTTGAGTTATGCCACTATTGCAGCCAGTGAGCGAAATATGTGATCTCAGTTCTAATCTCAATGATTTCATTTCCACTTACAGTCTGCCAAACCCAACGAACTTTTTCTGACAGAAATCCAATTATCGGATGATAGACACCGGCTGCTATCACTGCCAATGGGGGGAGTTCAGTACTCGTACTGTATTACTCCATATCTGAGATTTATATAATAAAAGGGTTGGACGTACACTTCTGTCAATATACAGCATAAGAATAAAATTGATATTTCAAAAAATAATATAAATGTACCTGAGCATTCAGAAAGCTATTTTTATTTTTCGCTCCCCTAGTTATTCTATTTCTGAACAATTATTACTCCAATACAAATACAAAATCTGCCCTACTATGGAGTATTACTACTAGTTTAAGTTGTAGTTGCAATACTGTGACGTACAGCTTAAACCTATACAAAAGTTCTCAATTCTATATGAAAGAAACTCTTTTCTAATTGATTCACATCGCTCTTCATCACATAGACGTGCAATTTCTATTGTATATATATATTTTTTTTTACGGATTAAGGTCTCGTTTTTTCGCATTCGATCAAAGTAGCATTTTGTTTTATGATTTAGACACCATCAAATCTATCTCCATTAGGATTTTCTTTATTTTTACGAAAAGAGGGAAAACGTCATGTGGAACTAAGTAAGAACTATATGGAGACTATGACACTTGCAGAATGTAGTGTTCAGCTGAAAATTTCTGCATGGAATACGCTCAAAGTGCAAACGTATTGTCATGATGAAGCAACCAAGAACCCAGATGGAATTTTTAATGCAAGTTTTACATCGTACAGAGTTAATCGGTCTTGACTGAGGATTATAAAATTTTTACCACGCAAACTCGGATTTTTCATCCAGCAAAACAGACAAACCGACCATAGAAAACACGCAATTTACATACAAGTGTAAATTGCGTGTACAATTTACACCAAGACATCTTATAGATTTCGTTTCTTTACCGCAGAAGCAACACAATAACTACAATAACAACTGGAAGACTTGAAAAATTTTGTTTTTTCCGGAAATCTGTAAACGTGTACAAACCTTTCCCAAAGCCATGTCGTGCTTTGACTTATAAATACATGTTCCACGTCTACATGTGTTTGTACAGACCTGGTATTGTACTTCTATGGCACTGCTCTTCTGAAACAGGTATTTCGAATTTCACCAATTTCGTTCGGAACCTATGCATTAGAAACCCTTCAAATCCAAACTTTCCATTTTATGTCCTATTCATTCTTTATCTTTGCTTACATTTTCTGGAAACACTGTCTTCTTCACAGCTTATGTATTTTTGCAAAATGACAAAGAACAAATATTGAAGTGAATATTCGTAAATTTCTTCCATCTTCGCAATCCATCCATGGTGCTACAGTACTATAGGTTTATGAATCTTAATGTCACCGTTCTCTTGCTAGATAAATTTCAAAATTACCTTTCACTTCCTCTATATTTTAGAAATGCAACAACCATTTCAATGTACATACAGCTTCCGTTACCTTCCGCATTCGAGTCGTGTGTAAGTGCAGATAGTCTAATCTACATTACCAAAGCTTTTCAAGCATATGATAAATGCTTAGTGCAAATTGATTTGTGTCGGGCGGTGTTAGTTGTGAAACAGTTTCTGTTAATTAATTAAATGCCATCTGAAATGGTTCAACTATATAGTTGACCTACTATGCGATTTAACTTTCTACTGTATATCCTGGCGAGTGTTAAGGATATATGAACGTGATCCTTTAATCTGTAATGAATTAACCTAGAATCAGGCGGTGAGCGATCAAGGTTACTTAGCACACACTTTGAACTATGAATACAGAAATTATACATTTACAGAGATGCTACCCTCCGTGACAGTATAGTGGTTTCCTCAAATGTCACTCGTTTGTAGTTGCGTTCGAGTCCCGTCGATGATTGGTAGAATTTCTGAGGTCCTCTTCAAGTGAAGCTTAGTTAGCCGATTTGAAAAATTATAATAATAATAATTATTATTAGAAAATGCTGCTGAACCGAGCGAAGTCTGTAACTTCCGATGAATTAAAATAAATAAAAAAAAATTTAAAAAAAAACGTATTTTTAAAATTTAATTCATCAGAATATTTCATTTCGTTGAAAAAGTTTTCCAATTAAATATAAACACTTCATACATTTCATCACCGAAGAGTTACTTTAATGATGATGGAGATCTGCATCTCAAAAACGCAAGTACTGTACTTTTAATAAAGCAATTTTAAAAGATAGTATGCTTGTTTATTGTTTACTTCACTCAATGATTCTTGAGATTATGCGATGTATCTGAAAAGTTATATAAGAAACAACGGTAATTAGGAGAATAAAAAATTTATATGCTCGCAGAGTAGAAGAGCTATGCAATAAGATTACTTTTGAGGATAATTCTTTTAGTTTTATAGTTTCGGTCAATATCTATAGATGGCGCGCCGGAATATCCTTTCATTGGCAGAAGGTGGATGAATAATGAACTATCAACAAAGCAGTTCATCTCAGAGACAACTACAAATAAATCAAACCTTTTTCAACGTTTTCAGGTTCACATGGAGGGCTAATTCGGTCTTCAATTTGTCTGGCAGGATGCCAAGAGCAGAATGGATATCTCCACCTCCTTGCATGCGACCCCTGGTGGAAAGAAAGAAAATACTGATTTAGAGGCGACACAAAAGTAGCTATTTGCTAAATTTATGGACTGATCGCAAACTTAAATAGGTTATATATTCTAGACAGACAGACAGACAATCACTTAACTGACTGCAGAAAACTAACGAAAACTCGTTCACGTCAGTGTATCGCTGTCTGGATGACCTCCCTGGCAAGAACGGAGAAAACTAATTTATGTTTCAATCAGTTTTTCGTGACAGCACATCTGAGATTGCAGAAGTGCGGTGTATTTCTAAAAGAGGGGTTAGTATATTGTACAGATTTTGACGGCTACTGATCGAAGTGTCTAAGGGAGCGATTCATATACTTGTGTTTCGAAGGTAATATTACAATCCACGGTGTATGTTTTATAAACTCCTTATACCTTGCGTAAAGGAATCCACCGAGGCCATTT
The DNA here is from genome assembly GCF_048544385.1 of Mastigoproctus giganteus. Classification (NCBI taxonomy): domain Eukaryota; kingdom Metazoa; phylum Arthropoda; class Arachnida; order Uropygi; family Thelyphonidae; genus Mastigoproctus; species Mastigoproctus giganteus. The sequence continues at coordinate 213,886,331 of NC_143575.1, forward strand.
GTGGCATATTAGGGGCATTAAGATAAGATACTGTTTACAGATTATAATTCTAGTTAATTAATATTATCAATAACCTCAGATTTATCAGAAGTTATTAATAATAAGAGCAATTGAATTTATGTAATTTAAACAGGTATATGTTTTACAGAGACTGACTAACAGATGTCGTAAATGTGAACGTAATTTTAGTCAATACGAAAAGAATATAATCCATCAATCTTTTCTGTGTAAGGTTGTGCAGTCAGCTTTACACTGAATTAAGTTGTCATTAGGTTTTTTTCCTGCCGGTTAAGTAAACGTCTGTCTGGTTAAAAATAAAGTAAAATGCCAAAGTCTTCTCCTATTTTTTGTATTAATTTATTTCTTAATTATATGAGGCACGAAAACGGATTCAACAAAATAATTTTAACAATTAAAATATGCAAATAGTACGAACAAAGATCGAAAATAGATAGTTCGCCAATAGTTCACCAGTGAACTATTGGCTTTGCCATTGCCAGAAACAGAAAGTGAACTTGCCATTGCCAGAACAGCCTTCTGTTTCTGGCAATGACAAGCCCTTTTTTGAGCCAACAAGTCGCAAGTGTTTTTTGATCTCCTGACTGGGTTTAGTTCCTTTTTGTTTTGGTATGTCTCGATACGATAGAATATACTTCGACTAAAAACGGCTGGTCTAGACAAACTGCGAAGTGTTTAGCACAGGTTAGGCAACATCAGAAGTATGCCTAAACTATAATACGCGAGTGAACGCTGATTGGTTACTTATCGCATTGCTATGTTCTGTCTGTCCATCTGTTCATAGCCATATACAGTATTTCTCATTAAGAGTGATTACAGATTACTACTGTAAAAGGAGTTACATAATATCTAATGATGAATATATTAAATTGCAAATTCATGTTTTGTAAATTTGTGGCCATTCCTTCATGATGCTGTTGTCGCCAGACGTAATCACCGCTAGTTGGTAATGGTGTCTGTAACTGCAGGCTACACGACTCGGCAAAAATACATTACTCTGCCATTTGGTCAGAGAACTCCAAAGGCACACACATCGGGTCTTCGATTTTTAACCTTTTGCCAATCGTACAATAAAAGGTTCTTCGGGTTCTGTTTAAAATTCTCAAGCTCCACAGCTTGAGAATTTTAACAATTCTCAAGCTGTGGTTCAGACTTGGTTCTAGTATAAGCTGTACAGAATACAGAGTTCAACTTAAGCGAGATAAAATCTTTATTTATTTATTTATAATGAATGCATAAAAAAAAAACTTCAAAAGTATACTCAATAGCACATCCGTTTTCAGAAAAACTGAAAAAAAAAAAAAAAAAAGATTCAAAATTATATTAATGGATAATGATACCATATTACAAAGGGTCGACCGTGCTTAACATGAATTTTCTTTGTACCACACACTGTACGTACAAAGAAGAGAAAATTTGTTTTTTGCTATAACAGAGTAATGTATTTCCACTGATTTTATATATAAGAGTAAACCAAGCTGCGTTTTCCATACGGCAAAATGGATTTCAAAAAAGGCCAGCGTCCCTGAAATCTATAGCAGCAGTAGAAAATCTAGATTCAAATACGCAATACAGAAGTCAATGAGTAAGAAATAAATTAATGGATGGCGTGTCTAGTAATAATATTTGCTGATAACAGTCGGGACCAAGATCACTCCGAAAGATCAAAGTGTGATTTCATTCATTTATCACTTGGAAAAGATGAAGAGGAGGTAACACGCACTCCAATTTATAATGAATATTCAAGGGCATATGACAAATGTTACTTCCACCATGCATTTTCGCAGTTTGTTGAAGTGGTGAAAATTACGCGGGGAGGAATCTTTAAATTCTTAGTCCGAAACAGATGTTGGAAAATTAACATTGAAAAAAGTCAGTTTGAATATTCTGTTTGTATATACACTCGTATACACAAACAATGATACCAACATGGCGTGAATGACGGTAATGCCTATTGAAATATACATATTATTGAAAGCCCATTTAATAAATGCACTAGTATACACAAATTGTATAAGTCAAAATACAGTCAAGGCAAATAAGTACAAGGACTGAACTTCTGTGACCATTTTTTTACCTCTTTAACCACCCTCAGAGGGTGTAAAGTTTATGTTCATATTTTATTGTGAGAAAAGAGATCGCATAATGGGATAAGAGAGACTTATCAGCTTGTCTCCTTGTCTTTCTTTCATGTCCACTGTTATATTATTTTCTTGTGGCATCACGGAAGAGAGTTTTATTAAACCAGACGTTTCGGGATGTTTGAAGTTCATTTAAAACTGAAGTTTTAAATCGTGATTCTTACACTGTGCTTTTACCAAAGCCAAGTTTGCACTAATTCGAACTCTAACTCTCTCATTTGTCTGTGTTCTGAAGTTGAAAATCACTGTCTTCTGGAGGTCCGTGTTTGTCTTTGGTTAAATGTAAGCTGTCTGCGGTTGTCAAGCAGCCTGGAGCAGTATTCGTATGTCTCTATCTCACCTTTAAAATTTTTTAATATAAGTCTTGATGAGGACGGCTCTTTTTCTAATCTTCTTGCACTTAATCTTATTGCAATACAGATCAATTTATATGCTACTTTACATTGCTTACTATGAGAAAGTAACTGGTCTTAACTTATTTTAAACGTAGAATGAGGACGTAGGAGGGACCAGGACAGGGTGCTAATACTACCGCAATAGCATGAAACCTTCGCGGGTAGCACAGTTGGTAGAATCTCCGTCTTCCCCGCACTGGTTAGAAAAGACCTGAGATCTAGTCCCGTGAATAAAGTGAGAAACTTTTATGGGCCTTTTTCACAATGTGACTGAGTTAGTCGGTCTCAGGCGAGGGTACCGTGGTTTTTTCTCCCGGAAACTCAGGTTTTTCGTCCATCAAACAGAAAATCGACCACAGAACACACACAATTTACAGATAGCATATACGGAGCAATATGGCCTTAGTCGCTGATGCTCCTAAAACCCCACTACAACAACAACAATCCACTTTAATTAGGGTCTTCCTAGGCCTCTCTTGCCTTTTGGTGTCAATTCCTTTTTTTTTCTTTTTTTTTTTAACTAATCTTGTGTATTTTTTCATTCGGTTGATTTGTTACATTGCATTTTTGTCTTCTAATTTTTTATTCAGTTGTTTTGTGAGTTCAATTTCATATTCTTCTTTTATTGCAGACTCCTGACCTTATCCTTTTATTAATTTCTGCGTAATCTACGTAGTTCCTTCTTTTGTGTGGTTTCATTTATTTGTTTATTTATTTTTTTGTGTGTTTCGACTCCGCTTTCGCATCCGTATGTCAAAATATATCTTCCAACTGCTTTACACAATCTTCTTTTTGTTTCTTTTCTTAGGTTCTTATTGTTCCAAACAGTATTATTTAAGTATCTAGCCATTTTGTTAGCACTGTTTGCCCAGTTTATGACTTCTTCCTCTAGTCTACTGCTGTGTTAATTCCTATGCCCGTTAGCCGTTCTACTATTTTTCTTCTAATTCAAACTCAACTCTTACAGGATCCATAGAAAATGTTACCGATCTTGTTTTTTTACTGAAATTTTCATATTATATTTTGCTGCAGTTTTCTTAAATCTCTGCAGCAATATTTATAAATCATTTTCTCTTTGTGACAGAAGTACTGTGTCATCTGCATAATTTATCATTTAAATTCTTTATTTCCTATTTCAACACTTTTCTAATAATTTTATCCATAATAAAAGTGAAGAGGGTTGGACTCAATGAAATCATTTGTCTTACACATTTTCTGATTGGTACTTCTTTACGTAATGTGCTTTCAGTTTTTATTAGTATTTGATTTTTCCGTATAAATTTTTTTCACTATTCTGATAAGGTTTTTAGGTATATTTCTTTCTTCTAATACATTGCTGCAGTGGTTTTTAACCTTTTTTTAATAACGGCACCCCTAAGTAATTTATTTTATTTTGCGGCACCCCTACTCAATTTTTTGTCTGTTAGATCCGATTCTCTGTCTCTCTCTCTCTCTCTCTATATATATATATATATATATATAAAATATTAAGAAAAATATGTTATATGATATTTATTACAATAATATAATTATAAAAATTACATTTCATAATACAAATTATATATATACAGTATATAATTTTATTCTTTATATAGAGGTACTAAGTAAATATCAATAATAGATCACCACAAAATTAAAAAGGTACTGTACACCATTTTATAATGAAATATACATATAAATTTTAAAAAATAATAAGTTTAAGTAACTTAAACTGAAATTACGTGGTACCCCTGGAGTGTTGTTGCGGCATCCTAAGGTGCCGCGGCACAGCAGTTGAAAACCACTGCATTACTGTATGGATGTTCAATACATCTTCCGTTATTGTGCTATCTATCAAATGTTTTTTCCATATCGAAAAAAGCACTGGAATACTAGCACATTAAATTCAATTGCCTTTCTATAATTTGTTTCAAACAAACCCTGTTCAACCTAATTTACCAGAAACAATAGCCCAGTCGGATCACCGAGAAATTTTCCTGTTCATTACATAAATATAGCTTTTTATAATTACCACAGACCCATCATATATGCATATGCGCCTATTATCTTCACCATGTCCATCCGTCTGTTACAACTCGGCTCCCAATGGGCGGATTTTGTTGAAATTTTATATTTGTGACTTTTAAAAATATTTGTTCGAGCCATTCCAAATTTCATTAAAATAGGACAAACAGAAATCCGGAAATTATTATTTCTTTTTTCCATACAATTTGTACGGAAAAAAATAAATTCAAAGATTAAATTCGGTCTTAATACAGTATTATTAGCTTTAGATAGTCCGTGCATGCTTCGTGGGTATTGTTATGTAAGATTCGTGAACATGATGTAGCTTGTGCAAGATATATACATCATCATCATCATTAGCCATTTTAATTCACTGCAGGATGAAGGCCTCTCCAGCAACTTGCCAGTTCTTTCTGTTTTGTGCAATGGCCATCCATTTACTACCCATAAATTCGTGAATTTCATCTGTCCATCTCCGTTGTTGTCTTCCAGGTTTTCTTTTAGCTCGATCGCTCCTCTTGGGTACCATTCTGTTATTTTCTTAGTCCATTTGTCATCATGTCTTCGAGCAGTGTGTCCTGCCCAAGTCCATTTCAGTTCTTTGGTTTTGATAAGAATGTCTTTTACTTGTGTTTGTTGCCTAATCCATGTGTTTCTCTTCTTATCCAACAGTCTCATTCCTAATATAATTCGTTCCATTCTTCGCTGTGTAGTTCTCAGCTTCTCTTCCATTCTTTTGGTGAATGCCCAAGTTTCACTTCAATAAGTCATGGTGGGGAGTATACATTGGTTCATTATTTTACGTTTCAGACAAATTGGGATAGTACTCCTCAGTATGTGACTATATACATATAGCCATATACTGAGGATATATACAAATAGAGAAAAAAAGACAAAAAAAAATAGTATACGGGAGAAGAGTAATAAATATTATACACTTGTAATTAAACTGAATGCCAAGTTTAGAGATAGTAAAGCTACAGAATTTTATTAAGTGTTCTTTAAAGTTATAATCTTGGTAATTAATTTATAAGGAGATAATTACACAGTATTTACTTTTCACTTCTATTAATCACAGAAAAAAAATTAATTTAATTTAATAAAAAAAAAAACAAACCGAAAGCGCCTGAAATGTAATGCACTGTCTTTATTAACTAAATTGTGAGAATATACAGACTCTGATAAACGTGGTACACTTACAAATAAGTATTTCCTGTTATTCTGGTAAACAATCAAAGGTTGTTCAGAAGCCAGTAGACTTACAGACTTCTCATGGAACAGCAGACATGGAATGTAGACAGTCACGGAATTTGCCAATTACTTTAAATTTCTAAAAACTTCAAAATATTCGTTATCATCAAAGCACCATATATTCACCAATACACTTAATGCCATGACAGTAAAGTGATCCTACCTAGATCAAAGCCAAGAAGCACTTAAAGAATGAACATTCCAAGGAGGCAGATGGTATTTTGCTCTTTTTCTGAAAACGCTACATATTACCAGTCAAGTTACACCTCATACTTTTGAAAATTAATAATAAATACATCATTCCATCTAACATATATAATTTCGAAATATAAAGAAACAAACACAAGGAAATAAAAACTATACGTCCATTACCTAATGAAATTATGTCGCAAAGATTTTCACATCATTATTTGTTAAAAAATGAAATAAATATTTCGATCGACTTTTATTGTGCCGGGAGTTTTATTTACGCATGGAATGGGCTTGATTGTACTAGTTAATCTCCTGCTGACAATTCTTCATCAAGAAGGTGGATGTTAGGCGATCGTCCACGAAATTTACAGTGACTTTTCCAGGTGTTAGGTGTGTGTTAAGCGTTAAAGCAATTAAGGCCATAAGGCAGCAGTATATTGTGTCTGAAATTGCGTGTATCCTTTGGTCGGTTTGCTGAACGGAAAACCAGTGTTTCCCGGAGGAAGAAACGATGCAGTCCTCGCCTGAGACCGACTAACTCAACTACATTGTTAAAAAAATTAATAAAATAAAATAAATAGATAAAAATTCCTCACGTCGCTGACGGGATTCGAACTCAGAGCTTTTCTATCTGGCACGAGAAGATGGTGATTATAAAAGCTGTGCTATCCACGACGAATAGGTGTTTACAGTGAGGTAGGTCAGAACAAACAAACAAAAAAAAAAAAAAAAAAAACTGGCAGAGAGTAATGTCCATCCCTGAATAAAATAGTGATTTCGTATAGCATAATGTCCGTTTTTGTAGCTGTAAATCTTCACAGGAATATCTTTAAAAACTTACACAGTTGTGGTGGTAGAAGTCTAGAAGCAGAATATTTCATATAGCCGGATTTATTTATGATAAGAAAATATCTCATCTAGATTCGCACTATTTCTTATAATGGGTTCTTGTAATTGTTTTAGAAAACGGAAAGTAGTGGTTCTAATTTCGAAATAATATATACATCATTATGATCAACATTGCATACATAGAGGAAGACTATCCCCCATGAGTCAAAACAGGCGAATCAGAGTGTGTGCGCGTGTGCGTGTGCGTGTGTGCGTGTGCGTGTGTGTGTCCTATGGAAATCTAGCTAGTACTACTGCTACTTTCTGTCTACAAATATTTTGCTTTCAGCTTGAGTGTTCCATAATTGTAGTTCCTGTTTCATTTGGAGAAATTTTTTTATTCACATGTGGCTGTCAAATTTTTAGCCACTGGTCTTATATCTTTGGTTTTTGTGCCCTTTTTTTGGAGAATTACCTGCTTCTTGCAGGTAATTCTCCAGGAAAGAACACAAGATATTTTTGTCAAGAGGATAGTAGTAGGGTGTTAGGAGAATCAGGGACTAAGGCCATATTGTTCCGCATATACTGTCTGTTGATTGCATGTGTTTTGTGGTCGATTTTTTGTTTGTTGGTACAAACAAAAAATCGACCGACTCACCCAGCGAAAAACCCGAGTTTCCGGGAGAAAAATCCATGCTACCCTCGCCTGAGACTGACTCACCCAGCCACCTTGTGAAAAGGTGCATAAAAATTCCTCCCGCCGTCGATGGGACTCGAACTGAGGTCTTTTCCAATCGGTATGGAGAGGGCGGTGATTCTACCAACTGTGCTACGCACGAGGGCTGTCAAGCGGTACTTGAGATTTTTGAGCTACAGTGTTTGAAAAACGGGTATCAGCTGAGCGACCTGATCGAGGTGTTTACGGCCACGAAAGGTTTGAGTAAACTAAATGTCCAGGGAATTTTTACCCTTAGTCACGTGTTACACACAAGACCTTTATTTTATTTTTGACTTTGGTCCTAGATAACCTTGCTCCTTCCATCGTTTTGCCCATACTAACAGTAATACCAATGGTACCTGAAACGTTGGCAAGTCGTGTTATGGAGGAGTAACGAATAACGGTATATACGGTTTTCCGAGATGGTCTTTGGGTCTGGAAAGTGCCCAGAGAATGTTATTTGAAAGTGTGTCGTTCGAAATGCGAAGTTTGTCTATCAGCGTCTCAGCTGGGATCATTGATCACTGTTCCTGGAATAATGAATGCCGAGTCGTACGCTGAGATTCTGGTCAATTCTACTCTTCCTACATTGTAACAGCAGCATGGAGAGAGGACTTTTTCTGTTTAATCGTGACAATGCACCATGTCATATTGTACAGCCTGGAGTGACTTGGCTTGAAGACATGGAGTGCAAAAGATTCACTGGCCTGCCCAGCTATCCCAACTTAATTCCAATGAATATTTTTGAGATGAACTCGAACGTTAGCTTCGGTCTAGACCCGAAATCAGCTACTGTGATGAAAGAGCAATGGACTAAAATACCGCCGTCCTGCTAATAAAATTTACTTCGGAGTCTATCAACAGGAATACATTGTGTAATTAAAGTTAAAGGTGGGCCGAACATACAGTATTATTAAATAATGTATCAATAAAAGGTTATTTAAAACTTATTTTTCGATAATATGGTGTATAATGGAACGTGTATGCATTCATTTTCCATCCTTTCGAATTAAGATTCTTTTTGCATGATTTTTAATTGGTTCATGATTCCTTCAGAGGTATCAGAACAGAATGTGGTGCTTTTAATAAGAATTCCGCTAAATGGTGTCACTTCGATGTAGAACAATGGTCCCCAACCCACGGTCCTTGGACTAGTTTTATGCAACTCTCAGTTAAAATAGGCCACTGCTTGATTAGCTACTTATAAATATGACTTTTTCTAAATTTCCTTAAACGAATTGTTAACTAAGAACTGCGAGAAATTAATTGAACCTGCAAATTTGATTTTTTGTTGTAGTCGCCACCCATAAATTATTTAAAGAATTTGTCTTTCAAGGACACTTGAAAAAAGAAAAGTTGTGAGGAAAACAGCTCTCTTTATAAAGGACCTGCAACACAGCCCTCTGCCTCAGAGAAGAGAAAAATAAGAGTGCTGCGAGCTGAATGATAGATGGTCAAGTGATGGATTTTTTCTTTAGGAAAATTATGCAAGGGAAAAGCAATTTGCGTTGTTATGTCATTACGAAAGCGTAAAATGTGTCCACGCTTATCTTCATCAAAAAGGGGAAACTTTTGATTATGACTGTTTCTTAATAATATCTACACGAGTCTTCCGAAATTTGTTATTTCTGAAAGCAGTTCTTTGATTTAGATTTATACAGTAAAACGTAAATAGTATTTCTCATATTAAATTTCAGGTCGGTAACTAACGTTTTTTCATATCGTATTTCCATTAATGAGGTCTTTAAGGAGGGGAAAGAGGGAATATTGTGTGCTTCCAAAATTTTAGAAAGTAAGTTATTACTTTTTACATTACTTTATACTTTTACTAGAATATAGACGGAGAGACGTTGGACTTAAACATTCTCGTTATGTTCATATTTCTGTTTTTGCACGAACGTAGGCTCTTATTACAGACTTCATTTAATGTAGCCCACTTATGCCAAAAAGTTAAGGACTCTTGTAATTTTATACATTAAAAAACCTTGCTTTAACAGACTATAGTCTGCGCGGGTCGCATATTGTTTATAACCACTGTACTCCTCGCACCAAGTGGAAAAGGCCTGAGTTCGAATCCCGTCAATGATGCGAGGAACTTTTATGGGCTTTTTTCATTCCGTGGCTGAGTTAGTTGGTCTCAGGCACAGATAGCAAGTACATTCTGATAGAATGTGCCTTACTATGAGCATGGAATAACAGTACATTGGTGGGACTACCCCAGTTAGAAGAAAGAATCCTGCCCCCTCCCTCTCCCTCTCCTGGAAACTCGAATTTTTCATCCAGCAAAACAGGCAAATCGACCAGAAAACACGCAATTTATGGACATGATACATATTTGGGCTTATAAGTTTGGTCTTGGATGGCTTCAATATGACTTTTTTCTTTTTTTTTTTCTTAACAGACTATAAGAGGAGAGGCCTGTACGCTATATGCAATTATGTGTTAAATTTTACAGAAATACATATGGTCACTGAAGTTGCTAGAATGTTTGGTCACTGAAGTTGCTAGAATGTTATGAAAAAGTATTATGCTATGAAATAAGCTGTGTGAAAGCAGTGTGTTACATTTCAGGTTTTCTTGTGTTTTTTTTTTTTGTTTTTCTTAAATGAATTGAATTTTCATTTTGTATATTTAAGAGGTAGAGAGTAAAAACGTAAATAATTAATGAAGTTGTTACTAATTAAATAATATATAAAAGTTAATTCTTTTCACTTCAATGCCGATGTTTGATGATTTCACTTCAAAGTTTCGTTAGCCCCACAAGGCTAACGAAAGTGCACTCTGTTTCATTGTGAAAATATTTTAACTGAAAGACCTTGTTCAGTAGACGCTGACTGTTATTTCAGAAGTTCCTTAAATTAAGATCTGTTAAAGCGAGGATTTACTGTATTAATTTATTTCTTATGCAAGATGGTTATGAAGAAAGCATATATTTCTGAAATTTTATACGTATATTAGTGGAACCGTGGTGGTCTCGGATGGTGATGGTGGTATTAGTGTTTAATGGTAGAAAGGCTGCCACAGCCAAATTGTAACTTTTTGTTATACACTGCTCGACAAAATTAATAACAGAACACCTAGAAAATGTGGTGTAACTAGTGCAGCTTGCGATGAAGCGAGATAAAATTTGGTATTGTGGTGTACCAAAGAATAACGATGAAATGAAGAGACAGAGAGAAACTTCCGACAAGTATAAGGGTCATTTATAGAGATTGTATAAGAATAATGAAAAAGGTCACATTACAAAAGTCGATACAAGATGCTCGAAAATATGGTCACATGACATCAGTACTGCGTATGATCCCTCCACCGGCTAAACAGGTGTGACGGCAGAGAAACATGCTCGATATAAGGGTGTCTATAAGATTCTGTGGCATTCTTCCACCAGCACAGACCTCAGCTCACCAAGTGACCAAAGCGTTGGCCATCCTTGGGCGTACAATGCGACGCCCAAGGGTGTCCCACACACTTTCGATTGAATTTAAGTCTAGGGATCGTGCTGGCCACGGCAGTCGTTGGATATCTTCAATTTCAAGATATTCCTCCACCACTTGACTTCTATGTGTAGTGGCGTTGTCGTGCATGAAAAAGAAATTCTGGGCCAACAGTACTCCTAAAAAAGTCGCACATAGGGTTCGAGGATCTGTTCTCGGTATCTCTGCGCAATTACGGCACCCTAATCAAAAACACGAAGAGGGGTGAGGGTGAGGCCGTTGATCATTATTCTGCCCCACAAAAGAACACTGCCTCCACCGTAAGTGTCCCTTTCTCTGATGTTGGAGGGATGGTACCGCATTCCTCGATGTCTCCAGATGAAATAATGTCTAGAATCTGTTTATAGGCTAAAACGGGATTCGTCGAAACTGGTCATGAACATGTGACTCCAAGTCATGTTCATGGCACCAGTTTCGACGAGATCTGCGGTGGTTTGGATTTAATGGGATACAAATCACTGGCTTCCTTGCGTAGAATCCACTTGAATTGAGCCTTCTTAACATTAACAGTCAGTCCGGTTGGAAATGTTTTCACCTGTGGCTACATCAACCTCAAGGGACAGTTGATGAGAGAACATCGTAGGGTTCCGTCCTGCTGTTAGAGCCAGATAACGGTCTGTTCTGGTGGACGTAGCCCTCGGGCGACCTTTGGCCCGTTCTTCTTGTAATGGTTCCTGAAACTGGTTCCATAGTGCCGTACTGTCTCCTGAAACTGTTTCCATAATGCTTAGACGACACTGCGTGACACATTAAGCCAACGTGCTACCTCCGTCTGTCCAGCTTAAAGTCATCCAACGGCCCGACATCTCAAAGAATCATTTAAACGACGATAACTTACCATCCTGAGTACTGGAGATGTGGCTATCCGACTGAGCATGCCAAAAAAACGGGAATGAAGTGATGTGTCCAAACCCATGTTTATATATAAATATTATGCAATGTTTATATATAAACATTGCATAATGTGCGGCTCTGTAAGGTCGTAGATTGATTTCTATTAGATTCTCGGAATTTGTATGCTAGGACCCTATTATATCAATCAAAGGGCGCCTCCGTAGCCAGGTGGGAAGGAGCAGCAGTGCGTAGCACACCCTTCTTGATTAGACCGGGGTTCGAGCCCGTCACCACCAAATACGGAGGATGCGGAAAGGTCAGGGAATGACCACCGCATATTCCGGAGCAATATGGCCTTAGTTGCTAATGCTCCTAAAAAAAAAAAAAAACCCAAACAAACAAAACTATTATATCAACTATTCGCCTTCGGCGACGCTGTTTACAATAACATTTTCTTCTGTTAAAAATTTGTCGAGCGGTGTATTAAATGGAGCAAATTATGCATTTAATAGATTGTGTTCTTAAATTAGACCAATTGCGCTGCTTGCTAATCTAGGGAAGATCTTGGAGCGGCTTATGGCTCTTTGACTAACAATTACAGCTCTGTTTCAACAACAAAATCTCTTTTCTGCCTGTCAATATGGCTTCACCCCAGGTCATTCTTGCGAGGAGGCGTTGTCTGACTTTGTCTGGCACATTGGAAATTCTAAATCCAAGTTTGAACTAGCTATTATGGTCGACTTCGAGGGCGCCTTCGACACTGTCTGGTGGGACAGCGCCCTTGAACGTCTCCGGTCTTCCAGATGCCCCTTTCATATGTACAAATTATTTCAAAACTATTTCTCTGACCGCTCAATAATTGTTAAGTCAAAATTCCTCCAAGTCTCTAGGAAGGTTTTTCGAAAGGCTCCTCCGTAGCCAGGTGGGCAGGAGCGGCAATGCATAGCACATGCTTCTTGATTAGACCGGGGTTTGAGTCCGTAACCACCAAATACGGAGGATGCGGAAAGGTCAGGGAATGACAGCCGCATATCCCCGGAACAATATGGCCTTAGTTGTTAATGCTCCTAAAAAACCAAATAACAACAACAACAGGTTTTTCGAGGGTTCCCCCAAGGTTCAGTCCTGGGGCCAGTTATCTGGAACATTGTGCTTCAAGACTGGCTGGGCCGCTCTCTTCAGAATTGCAAAATTTTTGCTTTCGCCGATGACCTGACAATTGTGGTCTCCGGTAGTTCTCGTGCAGTGTTGGAGGTGAATGCAAACCGGATTTTAACTGACCTTTCCACCTGGTCATTGGCTAACAAACTTAAAATTAATTCATTGAAAACAAAAATGATGCTTTTTAAATCCAATTTGGATCTCAGGCGGCCTCCCCAAGTCAAAATTTTTGGCAAGCGGCTTCCTATGTCACAGAGGCAAAGCTCCTTGGGGTCATTATTGACCATAAGCTTTCCTTCTATCCTCATCTGATTCACATAAGTACTAAAATCAAAAAATTCACAGGGTCAATTATTAGAATTTCCAGAGGGGAGTGGAGTCTCTCTAGGAAGTCACTCTTTCTCTTATAATGCTGTTTTCCTGCCCATAGTCACCTATGCAGCAGGAGCTTGATTTCATCGGGCCACCAATTCCAAAATGAGGTTAAAACTGAATTCCATCTAGCGGAGCATGCTCCTCTCTATTCTCAGAGCCTGTAGAACAGTTTCACCGCTGCAGTGCAAGTTATTGTGGGGTCCCTCCCATTGGATCTATTTTTCATCTATCGTGGCCTCTGCTTTCGACACAAAAAACAAATTCCTCCAGAATTACTTGGTATCCAGCTAAATTTAAATGAAGATCCTAAAAAAATAGAAATCCAGATGTTTTAACGAGCTAATTAGCATCTAGCAGACACCACCGTACTTGGAGCGACGACAAGAAAATTCCTGCCTGATGTGACCTTACTCTCTAAATCGGTTAAAACCTGGTGCTCCTTAACTATGGAAACTTCCTTTCTGGTAACTGGACATGGCTCTCTCAATCAAAAACTCTTATCAGTTTCGATTGCATCGCACCGATCACTGCAGCTGCGGGAATACAGAAGATTGGAGTCACCTGCTCTTTAACTGTGCAATCTACGACGACCTTAGGGTGAAGCTCCGAACTGACGTTCCAGATCTCTTTCCGGGGCAAGAGGAAATGCTTCTGCATAATAAGAATCATCTCTCAATTCTTTAGAACTTTGCCTCCGAGGTGTTGCTCGCAGAAAAAGAATCAACGCCAGAGTAGCGCACTAAAACAATCCACCAAATACTACTGTGTAACCGGAACAATAGTTTGCTTCTCTGATTTGTTTTCTTCTATGGTTCATGTATGCATGAATTGTCATTGCACTGATTCTAAAGGTCAGCAGTTCCACATCTGAATTATCCTGGATACAAGAGTACTTATTGAAGACTACATTTTTTTTTTTTTTTTTTTTATCAGTCCCAGAATCTTTTTTTTTTTTTTTTTTTTACTATTTGTTTATTATTTTTATTTTATTTATTTATTTTTTCTCGCTAATGATGTTTTTTTTTTTTTTTAACCAGCACCACGGGTTGTATTTATTTCATTTTATTTATTTATTTTTTTATTATTATTTTTTTTTAATTTATTTATTTTCTCTCTCGCTCCTTTTCCTCTGGAATGGGGCCCCGGAGGAATCTGGCCCGCCTTTTGGCAACATCAGGTGGGTCAGAGTCTCTTTTGAGGCATTACGTGCTCTACTGGAACTTGCTCACCTTCCCGTGGTGTGGAGGAGTACCCAGAATCATCTGTCCAGGTGACTGATGCTTCTGGGTAGCCAAGTGGCGATGAAAACACGCACAATACACACAAACCTACGTCACACACATCTGGCCCATTTATAGTGATACTGTTTCTCACAGTGACACGAGGCGGAGTTGAACAGACGTTCTAGGTGCCGCCCATTACATATACACATGTTCTTAAATTATGACGCAGTTTAATTCGCTTTAAATAAAATTAATACCGGTAAGTTTGCATAGTCCCCTAATGTGTTAACGGTTCGCGCGCGCGCATATGTGTGTGTGTGTGTGTGTGTGTGTGTGCGTGTGACCGTGAGAGAGATATTTTAGAGTTGCGGTTCTCTCTCATAAATGACTACATTCTAATTGAATGTACCTTACTATGAGCGTAGAATGACAGTACAGTGTACTATATTATTATTTTTTATTATTATTATCTGTTTATTTCCATAAGGAAACCACCCCGGGACGGCAAAGTGCCAGGAGGGTGCTAAGTACATATCAGGGTACGAGATACTACGTGCAGTGGGTTACATATACTGAACACGTAGTCTCGTCCCGAAATATTATATACACATTTTATGTTTAATACATACATACAGTATTTACACATTTATGATTGTGTACAAACATTATACAGCTCATATATTTACAATTCATTAATAATTCCACATATAACTTACATATTAACACAACTGTTACAGAAGGTATATTTTTACAGTCAACAGATTATTATTGTTCTTAAAGCAGAAAGCTTCACTTTTATTCACAATTCTTTAGTACTTTGCAGCCGATTCATATTTCAGTAAGTCTGTACGAATCCTGGAAGATCTCTTTCCGGTATGTTGCATCCTCACACAGTTTTTCGGCATCTATCTGTAGTGAGTTAAATATTCTCGCTGCATTTGATGGGAAGAATCTTTGCAGGCTACTAAGATTGTTCAGGACTGAACGCAGTGGATTATTTAGTTCTCCGCAACGTCTAGCAGTGGCACGCGGTTTAACTAGAATATTATCCAGGACTGGAGCATCCACTCTGCCTGTGAGCATTTGTGCGAGAGTGTGTATGTTCCTGTTAATTGTCCGCTGCATCCAGGGTGTGATGTTAAGGTTTGAGTAGAGAATGGCCCTTGAGATAGTAAAAGGGTGGCCAGCAACTCTGTTAAGCCATCGCAAGAACCAGTACTCGATCCCAAGGACGGACTTATAATGTGAATCTGGAGCTGAAGACCAGATTTGCGAGGCATACATTGCAATTGGCAGGACACACATTAAAATGTACTTGGTCGCTAGCTGAGGATCCCTAATTCCTACCAGTTCCTGCCTAGTAGCCCATAAAGCGGCGAATATTTTTGTCTTCATATGGGCGAAGTGTTGAGCAAAGGTGAGTCTGTCATCCCACTTAAGACCCAGGTCCAGGTGAGAGTGCACTTTTTCCACACTAGACCCGTTCACAGAGATTGAGATGTCATTTTTATTCTGCTTGTAACTTATGGTCATTTGGGCAGACTTCTGTGCATTAATACGGAGCCCGATGCAATCCAGGTAGCTCTCAAATTCTCGGATTGTGCTATTTGCCATCTGGCAAATACTTTCTGCTGATTCATGGTCTTTGGAAGTGATGAAGAATTTTACATCGTCAGCATATGTTATAAAATTGTAGTACCGTGCAAGAAACGGCTCCAGGACGGCCGCGAAGAGAGTAGCCGAAAGAACTCCCCCTTGAGGCACTCCTTGCGAGATGGTAAAGCAAGATTGTAGCTTTTGGTGCTTAACAATAAGTTTCCTATGTTCTAGCAGGCTGGTTATTATAGTTAACAGATTTCCTCTTACATTAAAATAATTCTTTAAAATCGCAATGAGCGCTGGAGTTGAGACGTTGTCGTAGGCTGCGGAGATATCCAAAAAAATAATATCAATTTGCTTTTTCTCATTTAGTGCTTTCTGCACGCGAAAAAGGGTTTCCAGTAAGTTTGTTATTGTTGATCTACCCGAAATAACTGAGTGCAAATGTGGTGGTCTATGGCTGAAGCAGTGTTGATTGATGGTGGGAAGAAGCGCTTTTTCGAATACCTTCTGTAGGGTGCAACTAACAGAAATTGGTCTGTAATCCTTAGCCAATTTTGGGTGTTTAATCTTTGGTATTGGGGTTACAATGTAATTTTTCCAAGCTTGCGGGAAAGCTCCTGACCTGATGATTTTCTGATAGATGTGCAGTAATAGATCTATTATAAATGGGCTACTTATTTTAAGGATGAACATTGGAAATTTGTCTGGTCCAACAGTGGCCTTATTGGGCAGATCGTTGATTGCTTTCATTACGCTCTCTTTGGTGATTAGTATTTCACTCAATGGAGGTCTTGTTGGTTCCTCTCTTGCCGAATAGTTTCGCTTGTTTAAATCTTTCAGGAATTCCAAAATTTTGTTACCATTATCAGTGTTCTCAATTTGATTCAGTCCATGCAGGTTACTAAAAGTGTTATTAGCCCATTCCTTGAAAATGCATTCTGTCATATTCTCTGTGCTATTTCTATTGCTAGTAATTCTTTTTGCTCGTTTTAGTTTGTTATGAATAACACTGCAGTGTGCCTGTCGTTTTGCTTTGATGAAATGTGCTCTTTCTTTCTTATAACGAATGTGATCGGCAGGATGACCCGTTCTTTGCCATTTTCTATACAGTTTTTGCTTCCTGAGGAAACTTGCTTTCAGTTGTGGGTTAAACCATTCTTTTGTTCTCTCAGATATTTTGATTTCTTTTGCTGCTCCTTCCAATGCTGTTTGGTATAGCTTTTTAGTGATCATTTCTAAAGCTTCGTCTACTGGCTTTTCTTGCAGGTCATTCCAGTTGTAACTAGTCAGGTGACTGAGAATGACCTCTGCATTAATATACTTCACGGAGAAAAGATACTTCCTTTGCTTTTCCCAGTTCGTGTGGTTACCCTGCATGTATTTGTGTATCTTCAGTGCTGCTTCTATTTCAATGGGATTGTGGTCCGACTTAAATTTTATGCAGTTTTGCGTTAGCCTTATGTCTAAGGAACTATGGTACAACAGGTCAAGTTGCTGCATTCCCCTTGTTACTGGTGTCGGAAGCTGCGTCAAGTGCAATGCACCCAATGTAGCATCCAGCTCTTTCTTGGCCTCCCTGTGTTTCGGAAGAGGCAAATTAAAATCTCCCGCTATTATTGTGTCGACTGATGGCTTTAGATTTGCAGCAAGCCAAGCATAGAGTTCGTTTCTTGTCTCCTTTGTGTGCTCAGGTGGGAGGTATATGATGCATATCTGTATTTTCACGTGCTCTTTTGAAAAGGTAACGCAAATCCCTTCAAAATTATTTGAATTGGTTTTTCGTTCTCTTATAGACTGGTATTTATTTTGATAGCAAATTATAACTCCCCCCCCTCGCCTATCTGTTCTTCCGGTTCCCACACATTTGCAGTTTGCTGCCGCAGTTAGCCGATCTAACTGTTTTCCATTTCCCAACCAGGTTTCGATTAGGCAAATGAAATCCAGGTCCCCGTACATCATCATCGTTTGTAGGGTGTGGAGCTTATTTGAGATGCTCCTCACGTTTTGTGCAAACAGGTGGATGTGATGTTCTGCATCCCCAGCTGGGGGTAGTTTTCTTGATTGCTATTGAGCCCGATTCCTTGCATCATTTTTAACCAGTGGTCTGGCCCATCTGTCTCTGTAGGGCTTGACTAAGGTACCTACTGGCCAGGCGCTTACGTCTTGTAGGCGAGTTGCCTTATCTGGTGGACAAGAGATTATAAAGGAGGAGTAAGCTGGGTGTCGTGTTTTCACTTGCTTTACTTCCACAGTTATCCCATGTTCGCCCTCACACATGGCTTTAATATTTTTGGGCTGTGTTGTGGGTCCCAGCCTTGATACAAAAATTTGCTCTCTGGTTGCAACGGAAGTAATGTTGTACATTTCAGAAAACCGTTTGTTTGTTTCTGGTGTGTTACAGGAAGACACATTAATACTTTCTCTGTGAACTGGATTATGTCGTCGGCTGTCATCGGCAAGACTAGGCATGAAATTTTGGGATGGGCGGGTTTTTCTACCCTCAAAAGTGTTATGCTTTTTAGGTAGCATAGTGATGTGCGCATAAGTGAGTGGGTTTGCAGGAACATGATTTGAGGGGGAAGATGTAACTCTCGCGATCGTACTCTTGGAATACATGGATGCCCCACTCATTTCAGTTGATTCCTGTTGTCCTAATATTTCTGAGACTTCTTTATTTTGGTTTCGACTTTTCCTAGTGGAATGTGTGGAGCCATTTCCTTGTGCTGCCCCTAAAGTTTCACTGGATTTGGTGCTATTGCTTGCGAGGTCCTGCTGCAAACAGACAGTTCCCGGCTGGGCTTGAAATTCACATATTATTTGGCTGTCTTGTAGTTTTGCAATTCGTTCTGATATGTTTTCCCCCGAATTCAATTCTTTTCTTGTCTTCTGTTTCTGATTTTGAATGCTTTCTGTCATCCTGTACAATCCATGCATACCACTTCTACTTTTCTTTGGGTAGCTCTGCCTCGCATAGCAAGTTTCGTCGGTTACGGGGGCCGCTGAGCCACCTTGTGCAACGAGGACTGATTCAAAGCATCCTAGCTTTTCCTCCAGTCGTTTAAGGGTGTGCAATATTTTACTGTTTTGTTCTTTGAGAAGAAAATTCTCTTCCTGCAGTTCCTGTAGCATTTTATGTACAGGGATGAAATTGCTCGCGAGGTTTTCAGCGTATTCCACAGCCTGCATCGAAAAGGGGCTGATGCAGTCTGCAAGGATATCCTTTAATTCCGTACGCGAGACATATTCTTTACGGTTCTCCTCCTGCCTTTCATCCGGGCTATGATTGCTCCTCTGTCTAGCGAAAGCCCCTTCAGAGTGCTCGCAGTCTTCCGGGCAAATATCGCATCCCAAGGTTTCAAAAATTGATCCTTCAGGATGGCCCAAGATGCCATTTCCAAGGTCAGTCTGAGAGAGGATTTCTCTTGTTGCTTGTTCAAGGTCATTAATCTGTTCTGTGCATGAATCTTCACAAATGACTTCATTAGGCAATTCTTCATTATTTTTCCCTGTTTGTTGCCTACAAGCGTCACATTCAAACTTGCGTTTTCTAGTTTTGTTTAATCTCTTAATATCTACAGAAGTACAATCAGGCTTATTGCAATAGTTTTTGTGACAAGTAACGCATTTAATTATGAAGTCATCATTGGTCAGACATATGCAGCAAGTAAGCGGCACGGCTGATGCGCTGAAATCTGTCATTCTGAAATGCAAATGGAGCCGGAATTTCAGTAATTTCGAGGCAGGTAGTCTTTAGTACAACAAGATAGGGCACTTCTATCGTTCGATGACTAGCCTATGAAATATGCAGGTGGAAATGGGGGAGGTTTTAATCCCTAACTTTGTCACCGTTTGACCTTGTCCAGAGCTTAAGTGCCGTATTGCCTTAAGCAGAATATTGCTATGTTCCGCTGCACTGAATCGCTATAAACCAACCGTTCCTTTCAACTATTACACGAAGTATGAATGCTTAAAATCAAGATTAGACATATTACCTGTTCAGGATTCCATTAGTAGACACTATATCCAGATTCCACTTCTCATAAGCTCTCTGTCAATATGCAGTTCATTTATGATTCTTTCAGATTAACTTAGGTATTTGAGTATTTTTAGGAGCACATAATTCAGTAACTCACTGACCTGATCTCGCTATGCGCACGCGCCTATTGTAGAAAGGACTCCAGTACAGTGTACTGGAGTCATTCTTTCTTCTAAGGTGGGACTTCCACCTTAGAAGAAAGAAGGGTGTCAGGCGAGTATGACCTTTAGCATTATCATTAGTAGAGGCATCAGCCAAAAAAAAAAAAAAAAAGAAAAAAACCCATTCCCATTTCACTGATCCATTCATTCCAAATGTATGTCTAGTTCTGCCTTGAATTTATTTAAGCTATCAACTTTCACAACAGATGGAAGTTTGTTCCAGCAATCAACTACCCGCTGGCTAAAGGCAAACTTCCGCACATCTATTCTACAACTGTCTTTCCTCAGTTTGAATCTATGCCCCCTCAGGTTTGTAATCTGAGCAAGCTTTGTAATCCCATAGCATTAAGCCTGCTCAATCCATTCAAGGCCTTATACACCTCAATCAGATCCCCTCGCAGGTGCCTAGTCTCCAGAAGCTGCAATTTGCAGAACTTAAGCCTTTCTTCATAAGAGCACCCCTTTGTTCCCTTCACCTGTGCATATTCTGGAAAATACTAATTCTTCTCGTTAGTTCTGTCTGAAGCTAGAGCTCCACAGCCGGAGTTCTTGTTTAATCCGAAGAAGTTTATTATTTATTTGAGTTTTCCAGAGTTACAGCCATTGTTGTTTACAATCGTTTTGGGATACCTTTATAATCAGTACTGTATATGGTTCATGGAAATGAGTTGAATCGGCGTGGACAAGATGCTTTGCAGCCTGATCTGCTCTCTCACGCTGGTTAGAATACCAGTATATCCCGTTGTCTAAGACAATTTAAAAACGAAATTTGTTTCATGGAAGTCCGTCATCAATGAGATCTAATTTTATTCATAATGGAAATTTGTTGTGTAATGCAGTTAATGCACTGCACGTCTGGAATCAGTATTATTATTATTAGCCATATGGTGCAAGGAAGCTTGAGGCTTAGCTGCACAAGCCACAAAAAAAAAAAAATCCCAATTACTCTGAGAGAGAGAGAGAGAGAGAGAGAGTTTTCTTCACTCCTGAATTTGTTGGTCTCAGGCGAGTACTGCGCGGTTGATTCCTACCGGAAACTCGGATTTTTTGTCCAGCAAACAGGCAAATGGATCATACTGTTACTTCATAGCCTTAGTTGCTTTGGCGCTCAACACACACTCACTCAGAACCAACTTTTCCTCATTCACCCCTTCTGTTTTCTGAAACAACCTTCCATAACATGTACTTCCCAAAAATTACAATCTACAGAAATTCAAAGCTAGCCCTCGTGGGTAGTACAGTTGGTAGTATCGCTGTCCTTCCCACATGGGGTGGCAAAGACCTGAGTTCGAATCCCGTCGATGACGAAAGGAATTTTTATGGGTCTTTTTCACAACATGGCTGAGTTAGTTGGTCTCAGGCGAGGGTAGCATGGTTTTTTTACACCGAAAACTCGGGTTTTCCGTCCAGCAAACAGAAAATCGACCTCAGAACACACGCAATTTACAGACAATATACACAGAGCAACATGGTTTTAGTTGCCGATGATCCTAAAGCCCAACAACAACAATTCGAGAATATCGTCTATCTTCTCTGCGTTCAACCCATTTACAGTATTAAGCGCTAAAGGTTCTAATGTCTTTCATGTTAGGGATTTTCATAAAAAAAATCCACAATGACTCCTTTGAAAGTTTTGAATGTAGAGTATGGTGTGACTTTTACAGAAAGCCCTCTGAAGGAGGTGCGCTTTAACAAAGATTTCTAATGGGCTGATGGTGTGGTTTCCATGTCTACTGATTGTGATCGTTTTACCTTTTTTTTATTTAATTTTATTTTATTTATTTATTATTATTATTTTTTTTTTTTTTTTGAGCTCGCTGCAGCAGCATTTTCCAAACATTTTTGGGTGATAAATGGAGACATCTTTTGCCTACAGGCTGATTCTCAGAGAACGTATTACGGGAAGGAGGGAAAGTCTTGCTAGATAATATCTATTCTCATTCTTCAGCCTGTGCAGTGCATGACCATGCTGATGTCTGTCCAGATAACATGGACTCGGGAGCTCTAGTAGGGGGGAAAGTGTCAAAGTTCGTGTTTTCGCCTTTTAGCTCTGGGCCAGAGGATTTCTTTTCCCAGGTGTTCGTTCTCGGGAGAGTGACCAAGCAATATAAAAGTTATTGTGTTAGTAAAAAAAGGGAAAACAAGGCGCGGGGGGGGGGAGGAAGATGGTTTTCATTTCTGAAACACACATCGTAAGGCAAACAAACGTAAGAAAAGTTAAACTAAACGAGAACTGGTACTTTGAGAAAATGCTTTTTATATCGCATAGTCACTTAAACACTATAATTTTTGCCATTCGGGGTCCATCAACTCGGGAATGCTGCAATTTAGGTTTTGTTATCAGTAGCACGTTATCATACATTGCCGTTTTTCAGTAAATCAAGGCAGACCAGTAGATCGGTAGACCATTTTTGTAGACGAAGGCGCATGACTCTGGGTATAAATACCTTACTTTTGTACAGTATAAATGTGCCGCTATCAGGAGAGCGGAGATGCCATCGTAAACATTGACATCAGACGGTATGTGATGAAAGTTAAAGGAAAAAACTGCATCGGCATGTTTTATTTCGATTTTAACAAATTTTGCGTCAAACTCTGTTAAAATAGGAGCACTGCTGATCTTATTTTTCGTTTATCTTATTAATTTTAATGCTTTGGAAAGTATTGTATATATATACTGTATATTAGTTAGAGCAGGATTTTGTTTCTTATAATGCCTTGTATTTTAACTTGGGCCAACATAAGGTGTTTGTTCTGTCATAAACGGTTTAGAGTACAACACTGACCCAAGAAAGAATTGTGTTTGGTCCTTTTAAAATATTTCACGATGAGCTGTTAAAGATTAGGTGCTGATACTACGAAATTCTGGAAAACCTCTACCAACCTCTACTATGAATTAGCTGAAATAGTATGTATTGCTTTCCCAAAACGTTTTGATACAATAAAATTTTATACATTATTTCGATAGATACGAATTGCAGTTCTTAAGAAAAATGTACGTTCAAATCAAATATTTACAATGGGCTATTTAAAGACTGTTTTTGAAAATCTATTTTTATAAACGGATGAAGGACGCTTTGAGAGTACGTTTTCAGGATAGAGTCATTTCCTGGAACTTACGTAAAAATCTGCTTTCAAACACAGTTTTGGCTTTGAGGCTATCGAAAAGTTCACCATGGATTCCCCCTCACCCCGCCATATAATTAAGAGATTAAAGAGGATAGAAATACATGTTGTTGTTGTTGGGTTTAGGAGCATCAGCGACTAAGCCCATGTTGCTCCGTGTATATTGTCTGTAAATTGCATGAACACATATTGTATGAGGTGGATGCTACAGCTGCAGGTTCCATCACCCACCGAACAAAGTGTTTTGGATAATGAAAGGAAATGCATTGCACTCATTTAGTGACATAACACTGTCACAAAACGATACAGGGGCATACGACACGGTGATTGGTCGGGCATTTAGTTACCAAGTAGATAACCGAAATACTCGAATCCTGCAGTCAGCAGTTGTGAATAGGGCCGGTCCTAGAGGGTGCAAGAAGTAATGTTGGTGAAAAGGGCAAGCAAGTTAAGGACTGGGATTTACCCCGTTCGGATTTAGGGCTTTTTAGCCGAATCCAGATCCCTAAATACTGGCCATGGTTGTACAGATAATCGACTATGAAGTGGCCATGTGCCGTTATAATCATCTGTATGTATGTATGAACATACATTGTTTGGCAGAGTATCCATTATACTGCACCGAATTATATAAAGTAAACAATAAACAATGGCAAATATAAGGTACATCTGAATATTTATTACCAAAAAATCTATGAATTTAGCCTCGAGCTATGATATGTAATAATTGCTTTCCTTTTACGATGCACTCGGCACCAATTTCGGAGTGTGCGCACGCACGAATATGTTAATAAAATGCAATTAAAAACTACTTTTTTCCTTAGAAAAACTACTATTTCTCCGACAGCTAGATTTGCTCGCGGGTATAGATAAGTAAAATCTTGCTTTAATGAGAGGAATGGGTTATTTAGTTGTTAATTTATGTAAACTTATTAAAATAGACGAAAAGCAAAAAATTAAGGTTATTTTTGTAACAGTAGTACGGCATTATAGGCATTTATTAAAAAAAGAAGAAAAAAAACCGAATTTTCCGAGCTATCATTGCTACTACGAAAATACGTAATATATTTTATTAGCTCCGAGACTAATCAGAATACGCGCATTACCGTAACAAAATTAGCCTCTCTGATTAGCGAGAAAGTCAATTTTGCTACTTAAAAAAAAAAAAAAAATATATATATATATATAATTTCATTCAAAATTATTTAATCCAAAAAATTTCTCATTTTCTTTTAATTTCAACATTTTCAGTTCTGTCGTGAATTACTCATCTACTCTTGCAATATATAAAGTAAGCACTAGTAAACCAACAAACACTAATATAACTAGTTAACACTAGTAAAACCAGATAATGACCTTAGATTTAAAATAAAGAAGAAAAAAAATAAAGAAAGAAAAAATAAACTTTTCCAAGATGTCGTCTATTTTACAATTTTCTTTTATACAGATTCTTCTTATTATGACCATTTCTTGCACATCTATATCTTTATACTCTTTTTTCACAAGCTATTTTTTGTTTAATTTTAAAATAAAAAAAAAATCTCGGGTTAATTTCAACCAATTTATGATTGTTGCCATTTAGAGCTATTTAGTACTTTTACAAAGTGCTAAATGGCTCTAAATTTAGCACTTTGTAATCTATTTTTTATAGGATGATAAATCAATTGTCTTATGGAAAGAATGTTTTTATTCGTCTGGTGCTACACTTTCTATTCCAATGTACTCACAGTTATCTTCTGTCAAACAACAAACCATTTCTGAGCAGTGCCACCTCTGTAAAGTTAAATGCCACGGACAGGCTGGAGGCTCGATGTGATATGGAAGTTGGCAAGCGAAAAGTGAAATGCGCCACTCGAAGAAGAGCAAGAAGACAGCGCGCGCTATCTGCCACGTTACATGCAGTGGCTGCAAGTTCGGTGGAGCTGACAAGCTGCGCGTGTACGTGACTGCTGCCACACCGTCAGCACGTGAGCACTTTTAACACTCTCTAATGCCTTTCATGCAAAAGCCTCGTGACACTATGCGTTACATATGCAACAAGTAGCTAAAGAGGCGTTCGTTTTTTTAACGGTTATGATAAAACATGCGCATAACTGTAACCTGTTTTATGAGCGCTTAGGTAAATCAGCAGTATCTTATGAATATTGTAAATTCATATTTTAAGGGAATGCCACTAATGATTGTATTTTTATTGCATCGAAAACCGAATTAGCTCCATCGTTCACTTTTTTTTTTTTTTTTTAGTATTGCTAAAATGAAACTTAACTATTGAATAATATAACTTACCTAGACCAGGAATAATCATACCACCTCTGTACCCTCCTCTGCATCCCTCGAGGCACCTTGTGATGTCTCATGTACATTTTGGCTCCATCCTGAATGCATGAAAAGATATTAAGAGCGTTTAGATATTAGAGTTGCTGCCGAAGCGAAGAAGACAGCAAAACTGATTGCTATTTTAGATTTATAATATACACTCACTGATCCATTTATTAGGTACATCCTCATCATTCAAGGAATCAACCGCTCCGTCAGATACAGTGTCAAGTGGATATACAAAAGCAGTCAGATACCAAAGCAATGTGTGTCTACAATTCAGCGAAAGAATGGACCAACAGCGCGACATAAGTGACTTTGAGTACTGTATGATGGTTGGTCACGGAGGTGCCGGTACAAGTATCACGGACACTGTTGTTTTGGTTTTTAGGAGCATTAGCAACTGAGGCCATATTGCTCCGGGAATACGCGGTGGTCATTCCCTTGACCTTTCCGCATCCTCCGTATTTGGTGGTGACGGGCTCGAACCCCGGTCTAATCAAGAAGCGTGTGCTACGCACTGCTGCTCCTTCCCACCTGGCTACGGAGGCGCCCACGGACACTGTCGTCCTGATTTTACGTTTACATAACAGTGTCTAGCGTGTACCGAGATTGGTTCGACAACCAGAAAACATGTGATCGAAGGCAGCTTGTTGGTTTGAGAGGTCGACGGAGGGTGAAAACGATCGTGAAGTTTAGTAGAACTAAGTAAAGATAGCCAAAGCTTATTATTAAAAAACAAAACAAAAAACGGTTGTCTCCTATCTGGGTATTCCAAGTTGTCATTCCCAAAGTCATTTCCATTCCAAGTTATTATTCTCTTTGAGACTTGGTACAGCAAGTCCTGCGTTTCTGTTGCTGCTGCAAGCATTTCCAGAGCCTGCATTTTTTAATGGATATTTGAAATGTGAAGGGAGGACTCGTTTAAAGAAACGGAGCCATGCCACTCTTGGACAGAAATTTTCACACGTTTTGACCAGTTCAAGAAGGAGCATTGTTCTGATGTAGCAACGAACAACTTTTTAGACATTTTCGTAGCAAATCTTTCATTATCCACTGTGTACCTGCACCTTCTGTAGAAACGGCCGAAACATAATTTGGATCAGAGGTACAAATTTTTGATTCACGATTCCACTGATTTCAATAACACACGTTCAACCTTCACTCGACATTCGAGCGGATTTGTCTGCTGACGCCAAATTCAGTGGCTACAGTCCTTTACTCTTCGCATTCTTTAGTCCGAACTCCCCGTGATTTATTCTTGTTCTAGAAACTGAAATGTGTAGTGAAAAGGCAGAGATTTCACGACTTTGGAGGTCTTGAAAAATCGCTGGACGTGTTGACGAAGATAATAATAATAATATAAACAGTGTGCCCTCACAATAAATCCTAGGAAATCAGTCCAAATAATCATTACGATTTCATGACTCCAGAATTTCTATGAACAGTGACAGAAAAGCCAGACTACAAATCACAAGCAGCTTAGAATAGCAGATGACAATTTTTTTTTTTTAAAATACAATTTAGAAACTTTTTTTTATCATGCCTCGTACATCGTTTATGACAAGTCCTCCTTCCTTTCAAGCTAAATCTATCTGAGAGTCAAATTCCGTGTCTGAAATCGCACGAATCTAGCGGGGAATCATAGACTTTTATAAATCTGTTTTGAACAGCAATTATTTTCATCTGAGTGAAGAAAGATCTGACTTATCAAGCAGATGCAAATTCCCAACAGACATAAAGCACTTCACCCACTGCAACAGCACTACACCTTCTTAAAGTGATGGAAAGAGGTATTTTACCAATATTGATTTACCAAATGATCCTACAATCATCGCTCAAAATTCACTATTCCTTGCGGAACAAAGCCACAGTCATTCATCTAGCCACAACACTGAATATTCTCAGAACATTTTAGTTTAAAAAAGTGATTACAACGTACAACTTACGAGCAGTGTTGCCCTCGGGGGTAGCACAGTGGGTAGAATCACAGTCCTCCCCACAATGGCCGGAAAAGACCTGGGTTCTCATCTCGTCAATGACGCAAGCAATCTTTGTGTCTTTTTCACTGCGTAGCTCAGTTAGTTGGTCTCAGATGAGGGTAGCATGGTTTTATTCTCCCGGAAACTCGGGTTTTTCGTTTAGAAAACAGCAAATCGACCACAGAACACACGCAATTTACAGACATATTATATACGGCGTAATATGGTCTAAGTTGCTGACGTGCCTAAAACCGTACAACAAGAAGCTAACAAGCGAGCAATGTTTGATATCGTTAATGTTTTGCACTCACAGAAGTCTGTCATTAATTCTACTGCAACAAGGGATATATTACTCAATTCCTGAACCCTTTCTTGAAAGCAGGACTCTCCGCTAAAGTGAGAATCTACGAAACCATGATAGTCAGGTTGGCACACCGAGTGTTCTCAAGAGGTAGTATTATCATGTTTATTGTTTACGATTCTGTAACACTCGTTCACCACTAACAATGCTGATGATTTGAAAATAACAATCCTGATCATGTTCTTCGACAATGCTCTGAGCATCACACGCACATGAAAAGCGCGTCCACCAGCTAGCGGAATATCTCAAACAGTTTGGCCTCAGCATAAATCTTAGCAAATCAGTCCACTCATTAAGCCTTCGTGGGCAGAACAGTGATTATAATCATCGTCCTCAAACTGGGTAGAAGAGGCCTGACTTCAAATTCCGTCAAGAATGCGAGAAATTCTTAAGGACTCCCCCCCCCCCCCCGGAGATCATAGCTGAATTTGTCGGTCTCAGACGACGAATGCACGGTTCACTTCCCGGAAAGTCGCATTTTTTATCCACAAAACAGCAACCGACTGAACTGTATACACACAATGAAGAGACAATATACTCATGCTTCATAGCCCTAGTTGTTTTGGTGTCGAACGCACACATAACCTAACTAACCAAATAACTTACTCTTTGTAAATTTCACTTAAACGTATTCATCAGATGCTTCATGTTATTCACATTTCCACTTGCTGATGGTTTTTTTTTTTTTTTTTTTTTGGTTTTTAGGAGTATTAGCAACTAAGGCCATATTGCTCCGGAATATATGCGGTGGTCATTCCCTGACCTTTCCGCATCCTCCGTATTTGGTGGTGACGGGCTCGAACCCCGGTCTAATCAAGAAGCGTGTGCTACGCACTGCTGCTCCTTCCCACCTGGCTACGGAGGCGCCTCCACTTGCTGAAAAACATACTGTTGATAGAGATGGTATTTGATTCAAAGTTAAGGTTCTACCACCACCTCCAAAGGCTAAAAATCAAAATATTCAAGTTGAGATGGTAAATGAAGCAGCAACTGATCTTCTGGCTACAACCAGAAGATACATTCAAATGATTTTTTCTTCCATCCTCTTATGTATCTGCATTTCCCACTAGCATTAAATCGCTGTTTAGAGATGAATATTGCAAGGCGTTGTACTGGGCTTTGCATTAACAGTAACAGAGAAGAAAAACATGGAATGATTATAAATTGTTAGAAGGTACCGAGTAAGCACAAATTAGTGTGTAATTAAGTTACTCAGGTGGTCAGGTTAGGAGCCAGGATTAGCAGTACGTTATCTAATATGGAATGAGAGTTAAATGATTTTATAAAAATGGAAAGGAAGGTGGAAGAGAAACTGTTGCATCTAAATTTGGACAAAGAACCTGGTGCTGATGGAATCTATTCAATTATATTAAAATAAGCTGCAAAAGAGATAGTTAAATCTTTAACTATAATAATGAGAACATTTCTTGGATTCAGGAGAAGCACCATAGAATGGAATGTGCAAATGTATCTCTTATTCACAAGGGTGGTTAAAAGCGCCAAATGGCTCTTTTAACTATAGACCTGTAAGTTTAATTTCTGTGCAAAGGAAAATAATGGAAAATCATCTTGATTGGAGTGGAGCTATAAGACAATAACAGCATGGGTCTGTTAAAGGGAGATCATGCCTCACCAGCCTGATTAGCTATTATGAGGTCGTCACAAAGGAACTCGGTGAAAAGAATAATTTTAACATTATATACTTAGATTTCATTGAAGCCTTTAATACTCTACCACATGAACGATTGTTATATAAATCGGAGTAATCTGCATTAGGGAAAAGTTACTACTGTGGATAAAGGAATGGGTAAGTGGTAAGAGACAAAAAGTAACTGTAAATGATCACTGCTCTTCATGTACTTATGTGATGAGTAAAGTTTTCCACTGAGGTTGGTGTAGGGTCCCTTACTGTTTTTTTTATATTTATTAATCATATTGATGTAGGCGGCTAAGGCCATGTTGCTCCGTGTACACTGTCTGTAAATTGAGTGTGTTCTGAGGTCGACTTTTTTCTGTTTGCTGGACGAAAAATTTGAGTTTTCGTGAGAAAAAACCCTCGTCTGAGACCGACTAACACAGTCACGTTGTGAAAAAGACCCATAAAAATTCCTCCTGTCATCGACGGGATTCGAACTCAGGTCTTTTTCACCCGGTGTGGGGAGGACGGAGCTCCTACCAACTGTGCTAAATGATTTTCATCCCGGGACAGTAATTTTGCTAGAAGGGTGTTCATTTTGTAATAATTTTTCAAAATAACATATTATCGATACATATACACAATTTATATGCAGGTTGTTAGACAACTGCCTCTTTAAATATTAACAGTTTATAGGCGATAATCTGGAGACGCTGAGAGAGAAAGGTTATTCAATCAAACAAGCCCTTAAGTTATAACCGGCAAAGTCGCTGGAAATAATCAACGAGAAGTCTACAATTGGATAAATTGATATACTTCCTGCAGCGTTGATGTCCTATATTCTCTGTCAGAACAACTCCCGCAATCAATTTGAAGAGAATTACAGTGTTCCACTATGTTGTTTGGGATTAATATACGTATTTAAATATTTAACACGTTTGTAAGTCTGCTTCTAAACCTCTTTCCTTTTGGGAGCATAAGATACAATATTGTTAACTGCAGGTGTATCTAACCGTCGGGAAATTAGTTGCTGCAATATGTTTATGTTCCTTGAGACTACAATATATTTCCATGGAGAAATGGCAAGCGTCATATAGAGGACCGAGTTTGATACCGTGGGAGGATTGCCCAAACGCGATTCAAACATATCATTATCCAGTACTACAACGCATAAATAAGCTTTTGGTATGTAGGAGGCACAGATGACCAAATGATCAATGCATAAAGGATGACGGGGTAAACACACATTGGTTATTGTTCTAGTAGCTTTTGGTTTGTGATCCCTATTAATTCTTGCTTAAGGCTCCAGTGTATAACATAAAATTTATTTTTAGTTCATTGAAGTGACAAATGAAGCTGAGGTTCTTGTCCCAGGTTACGCCCAGATCCTTCAAAATTATCTTGTGGATTTGTGCCAGGTCAATGAAAACACAGACATCATTTTCTACACGCTTCTTCGAGAACATGAGTTGTGCAGATTTTTCTTTATTTAGGTGGAGTACAATGTAATTTATATAATTATTTAGCCCAAGCATTACTTTTAGGACCTCCAGGTTGACCTCCTGTACAATCAGGAGTAAGTGAATGAACGACGAGCTTGAGATCATCAGCATATACCAAAAAAATTAGGATTTTTATGACAAGAACGGTTCAAATGCTGCTGCAAACAGTGTTGAGGACAAAACTCCACCCTGCGGAATACCTCTAGTTACTTTAAAAGTAACTACTCGCCGCTGTGATAAACCAGCAGTAACCTACTGATTACGATTCCATCCAAGAACCTGAAGGAGGTTTCCAGTAATACTGAAATAAAGCTGCAGTATGGGCAGGAGAGCGTTAACTACATCTTACGGAGAGATTTTGCAGCCTTTATGTCAAGGAAGATAACATCCAACTGACTTTTATTGTGGAATACCTTTTGCATTTTAAAGAGTGTTTGGAGTAGATTAGTGATCGTAGACCGCGCAGTGATGACACCGTGGAGATATGTAGGTCTATGGCTGAAACAATAATCAACTATTCTTGTATGAATCGCTTTTTGGAAAACTTTCAGAAGCGAGCACCCAATCGAGATTGGCTGCAATCCTTTAGACATTTTGGGATTTGGATTTTGGAACTGGTTTAACATAATAGAATTTCCAGATTAAAGGCTTGGAGCCAGTTTTTAGAATTCTTTGAGTGTGTAGTGAAGGATATCAATCATGTAAATGCTACAGACTTTCAACACAAAACAGGGAAATTCATCCGAGCCGATCGTAGCTTTATTAGGAAGTTTGTTGACCGCCTTTATTATTGATTCTTTAGAAATTTGAATAGTTGAAAGGTTGGGTCTTGCAGTTTTCTCAATATTCAAATTGCATATACTGCTTTTATCTTCAAGTTGTCTGAAGTTTGATTCAGCTCATGCATTAAAGGTGAATTGACTCATATTGCACTTCGTCATATGCTTACAATAAATCCGCTTATTTTCTTTCAGGCGGTTGTAAACTAACTTATAGTGAGTAGCCTTTTTCAATTTTAGAAAACTGGCTTTCCCTTTCTTGAAACCGATGCGGTCTTGGTCGACCCCCTGTTCTTTTTCATTTTCGGAACGCTTTTTGCTTTGTCAGGATGGCCCTTTTCAACGCAGAAGAAAACCAGTGATGTGATTAATTCTGGGAGAAATAGTGATAACTTTAGAAGCACCGCAATTCCTGAGAGATTGGCAGAAAGTTCAAGTTTAATGTCTATATTTGCTGATAATACAGAGATAAATATATTGGTTAATGAAGCAATCAGGGTATGCTACTACAAGACGATATAGATAAACTACGTAGATGGGTAAGAAATTTGTACCCTCGCATACCCAAAGCGACGCATTACATTTGATAATCGTGATCCCAAAATTACATACCATTTGGGCGGTACCAAACTCAAGATAGTGGAGTATAAAAAGACCTAGGAGCAATTGTACATTTCGACATGAAACTCACTGAGCAGTGCATAAAAGATGTTAGAACAGCTCGTGGGGTTCTGTTAATGATACACAGGAACTTTTCCAGCAGGTACAAAGAGGTGATTGTCCTGCTGCATAAAGGCATGATTAGGCCACATTTGGAATGATGCGTTTTACACCATTTGGAAACCTAATTTTAGGACGGATACAGATCTGATGGAAAGGGTTCAGAAAAGAGTAACAAGGTTAGTGGGACATAAATGGATATTCCTAACAAGAAAGACTGTGGTTCTATAGGTTGCAGTCTCTGGAAACCAGGCATTTGCGTGGTGACCTAAATGAAGTGTATAAGGCTTTAAAAGGGTTAAGTAAACTGAATGCTGATGCCACTCTTTCTCAGATGATGCACACAAGGGGGAATAAATTTAAAATGGAAAAAGAAGGTTGCAGAACAGGAGTGCGGAAATTTACATTCAGAAAAAGATTAACGAATTGTTTAAATTGTTTGTGAAGATGGGTAGTTCAAATAAATTTATGGAATGTTACGATATGCTAGGGTTTGGACCTATTATTATTAGAAAGAATGGACAAATGAAGTTTCTTCTCTTTTGGCTGGTGCTGTATAAGTTTTGCTTCGTTCATCACGTTGCCATCAGTAATACTAACATCACCCCCCTGAAATTCGCAGCACTACTGTTCTGTCAACTACCCTGGACCTTTGCAGGCTTTCATCAAGGATTAATGACATCACATTTTATCACTACCATTCATCAAGAGGGTATCTGCTACAATCTCATCTCCTAATCTATGGTACATCTGCGTATGGAGAGCCTTTGGACGAACACTGATGTCAATGCATGGCTTTTCTCCGTTCGTTCCAGGATACATCTTACGGATGGATTCGATCGCTATCATGAGCGCACCACCAACATGGTGATGCGCTCGATTCCATTCGATACAGATTTCATGAGGATATGGGCAGATAAGATTTATCTTTGTGAACTCCTTAAGGAATTGAACACAGAAATCCACTAGTAAAGTTCCTCTTGATTAACATCTGAGCATTGTTTCGATTTTGTTTAAATATGCCTAAGCTGGGGATTTGTTGGCAGTGTAACATAATCACGACTTTCTTTAAGTAAAGTGATGTCCTTGTATAATAATGGTATGACGTCAATTTGTTAATGTAATTTGAAATTATGTTTCTGATCGATTTTTATAGATTTGCAGACTTCGTACACATTGTACCCTACCCCTATACGTATGTCATAAAGAAAAAGATTTTTATCTCTAAAATATGTAATTTTGAGAAATTATTTAAAAAGAGTTCTACGGGTCAGTTGAATTCCATTATTATAGAGTGGTATCACGATTAAACTTTCATTATTTTGAATTAGCTACTATTCGTGTTTTTTCCTCATTTCTTCTTTTTAATTGAATTAAAATCCTTCATGTCTATTATTTTCATTCCTCTCTCTCAGTATTGTTACTTTTTCTCCTATTCTTTCTAATTTTCCTACTATTCCTTTGGCTGATTTCTTTTATCACTTTCCTCTTCTAACTTTTATACTGCTCTCTTTCTTTCCTCTAATATCCATCTATCACAGTTGTTTTATTCTGCTGCAACACACACACACATCGAGAAAATATTCCCTATCGTGGGCATCATTATGCAGTAGTAGTGTTAAGGTAGTCAGTTCCATACAGAAAAATCACTTTTGAAACCGGTATCCTAGCAACAGCCCATCAAAGCTGAATACTATCTTCTATAGCGAAATTTTTGCAGAGCTTTTTTTTTATAGAAGAAAAGTGCTGTATTTTAAGAGAAAGTAGCATTATTTTCAGAGAGGCAAAAGATGTTGGTAAAAAGGAGTTAGTAAAGTATATTACCGGCTGGCTCACAAGTAAGAGTTGCTCCAAGACATACAGCACTTTTCATAAAACATTCACGTAGAACCAGGTGTGTGTGTGTGTGTGGGTGTGTGTGTGTGTTTTACATACCTTTGCATTATACGAACGCTGTATAAACATTTTAAAATATTTCATACTCCCAGATGACGCGAGCTAGAGAAATATTTTGGCTCCGATGTAGAACAAAATCACGAAGAGACTTTGTAAGCAAAAAGAAAAGCATTGAATGGAAAAAGGGGGGGAAAAGTTGACGATTTATTATTTGTCAAGAACCATAGTGGAACCATATTTGCCAAGAACCAAGACCCGTAATATTACTCGCATACACGGGTAATATTAAGACATTTTCTTATTCCAAAGAATAAACAGTAGCAGCAAGCGCCATGCTTTCTGAATAGATACAAAGATAACTGGCAAGGTGTAGAAGATTTTTAAATTGGGATATGAATCTTTTGTCTCATTTGTAAACTTCAGTTAGGTCTGTGAACTTTGAGCAGAGTATATTCCATATATATGGCTATAAAATCATAATTTTCCTTTTTACTTTCTATATGAACTTTTAGAATTCAGTTTCTTACTTGAACACCGTGAACAAATAGTATTGTCTTTTATTTCATCTATTAATATGGATTTATGGTAAAAGGCTACGCACATTATTCTCTTTTTTATCATTTTATAAAATGTATAAGCGATCTTCAAAATGACAGTGTATTTTATGAAAGTTTTCTACGGGACTATACTCGCACAAGACAGGTTAACAATGTACAATGAATTTGTACAGTGTACAGAGCGATTTCTATATAACTAAAAAGTGACTTATAGTTTCGGACATATTTGCACATTCTCAAATTTGTATAATGAGATAGCGAAGAGTTAATGAAAATTATTCGTATTTTCCTTGCTCCTTTCTGGCTCACTTTAAAATATGAGCAAAAATGCGTGCGTTTTGAGCGCACACATGCTGTTTCTGAGCTAAGGAAAAATTAATTATAATTGTTTATTTATACAATTTTTATAATTGTTTAATTGTCGCGAACACTAATGGCGTCAATTAATTGCTAATTATAGGCGACGTCTATGCGGAGACTCGCAGTTTCCATCAATAGCTGCAATGTGATTAAATGTGTATATCTCAGTTACCCGTGCACCTTCAAATAACTTATATTGTATTAAATATTCAAAATTTGTACAACGAATATGCAAGTGACTCGCCGAGAACTTCGCTAACAAACTGTGGGGGAGATCGATTCTCGGGATATGCAGGAACTATTAGTTTCAGACTATTTATTACAGAAATATGACCTTTGTTTTTTGTTGCCTACCATCGAAATTGGAAAAACAACACTCATAACAATGTCAACAATGTCGTCTTTCGAAGACAGATTCCTCCTGTTCTATAATATGCCCTCGTGGGCAGCACAGTTGGTATAATCGCCGTCCTCCCCACACCGGGTGAGTTCGAGTCCTGTCGATGACGTGAGGGATTTTTATGGGCCTTTTTCACAAAGTGGCTGAGTTAGTCGGAATCAGGCAAGGGTAGCTTGATTTTTTCTCCCGGAAACTCAGGTTTTTCGTCCAGAAAACAGAAAATCGACCACCGAATACAAACAATTTACATATAATATACACGGAGCAATATGGCCTTAGTCGTTCATGCTCATAAACCCTACTACAACAACATTGTTCTATATATGCTTCGTTTTCCGGCCAAGGTTTATGTGGTTGCCATACAAAACATTACAAAATATCATACGAAGACGTGAAAGGAAAAAAATCGAAAAGCTGACAAGCAATATATGCTCGGTCAAGCTGTCCTACACAACTTTTAGGCTATCTATTAACTTTAAAAAAAAACCCACGTAAATATTTGTAAATAATGTAAATATGTATAAAGCGAGTTATAATTTTAGAGTCACAAGTTGAAGTTTTATCTTTAGAAGTTGGAGTTTATTGATAAAGCTGTGCTTTATTAGTCTATTGTGAGTTATATTTTTATGTATACTAAATTTTATTCGTTTAATATATTTATTCTTGTTTATTATGAAGTTTTTAGAGTGTTATTGAGTATGTATAAACTTTGAAAAGTTCAAAGGCACAGAGACAAAGTATTTGATGTGTGAGTTAGAGTGGTGATTCGCTCTAACTCACATATCATCTGGGGTTACGCGCCTTCCAGGTTTGATTCATCAGATGGACAGGCGCGGTTAAGAATCAACTAGTACCATCTTGTCTTTTTTTTTTTTTTTTTTTTATAAACATGAACTGTTCCGGTAGTGCAATGTGCCAGTCCTAAAATCAAATATGAGTTTATAAGTTAATAACGAATCAAATACGAGTTTACTGCCTGTTTCAGCATCATAGTGAAGCTGTGTCCAGCAGTCACCACATCAAAGTCGCAAAGTTTAATTCATACTATAAGCTTTTCGTGTCCCTGCACCCATGGTTTTACATGCAAGCGAATATACATATCGGTATACATGGATTTCCTGTTGTCACCGTAGCTGTAGTATTGGTAAGCTTACCAAAGAAGCTATTGAATCTATAAATAAAGAGATAAAAAGATATCCTGAACTTTAAAGAAAGAAAGACAAAAGATTTGAAGGAGCATCATCAACAAGGATTCCGAATGGATGCAGGAATGCCGTTCCTGTTCGTCATACTCATCGGTGATGTCATGTAAAATTCGTTTCGTAAAATTTTCCAAAGGTGATCTCCGATGGTTCAATCTTTGATTGAACCGTCGGAGATCACTTTTCACGCTTTTTTTTTTTGTTACAAACTGTGAGCGATGTTCTCAATTTATAAGTAACAAGAGATTGATAGTCTGAACATCTGCATCTTAAGGCGACGAAGAAACAAAAAACAACTAATATATGGATGTGTTATACTGTGCTGTTAAATTTTCACTAAACATGCATAAAAACTGTATATCTATCACTGTAAATATAATTATAAATGTATATTTATAATGATAGATTTTGACTCAGTCTTTCATGAGAGGTTCTGTATAAACTGAAACATGTTGGGATGTCTGGAGAGGTCCTAAGATGGATTGCTGGGTGGCTGCAGGGCAGAAGGCAGAGGGTTGTGATTAATGGATATTCTTCAGATTGGTGTAGCCGCAGGGGTGGAGCCCCCCAACGATCGGTTCTTGGACCACGGTTCTTTCTGACTTTCGTAAACGACATCGACGATGGGATAGAGGGCTTGATGTCAAAATTTGCAGATGATGTAAAGATTGGTAGAGTAGTTAATGGTCTGCACCAAGCAGCGCTCCTTCAGGATGACTTGAACAGGCTGCAAGAATGGTTAGAAAAGTGGCAGCTAAGCTTTAATGCAGCAAAATACAAGGTCTTACACTTGGGGAACAGCAACCCCAAAATAGCCCCTGGCATTCCTGCCGTGAAGGGTAAATTGTATACATTCTTTGTACACAATAAAGATTATATTTATAAATTATACACTTGGTGGAGTTGAATTAAAAACAGTAGAGGAAGAAAGGGATCTGGGAGTTACGATATT
The DNA here is from genome assembly GCF_048544385.1 of Mastigoproctus giganteus. Taxonomy (NCBI): domain Eukaryota; kingdom Metazoa; phylum Arthropoda; class Arachnida; order Uropygi; family Thelyphonidae; genus Mastigoproctus; species Mastigoproctus giganteus. The sequence goes on from NC_143575.1 coordinate 213,924,553, forward strand.
CTATCGATGATTTATCGAACAATAGCCTGCAGAGAGGGAAGTCATAATCCCTCTCTATAAGGTAATTATAAGAATGCATCTAAAAAGAAATTGAGCTTCTGGAACGGGTATAAAGACGGCAACCCGCAAGGAGATCTCCAAAAAGGCGACAATGAGGAAAGACTTCTATGGCTTACAGAGTTTTGCAACAGATATCTTCGCTGATTTCTGATTGAGGTCTATAATGCTCTGAGAGGGAACAGTAAGATGAATGAAGACGACATTTTCATTGTTATGAATGATTTCAGAACTAGAGTGGATATATTCAAATTACGGGGGAAGAGAATTAGACCTGATTGCAGGATCCGATTGATTTCTTTTAGCGAGCCAGTTGTTAATTACTGGAGCAAGTCACCTTCGCAAGTATTTGGGGCTATTTAATTATTTTTTTATAATTTTTTGGCTAGTGCAGCAAAAACCGGTGCTTCCTTGCACTATATGGCTAATACTAATATTAAATTACAAACCAAAATAAACACAAAATTGTTAACCAACCTTTTTTTTTTTTTTTTCCTAATACGGACAACTGCGTCGTGGCGAATACAGCAAGATCGATCGCTGTTCTTCCACACATCATGTGGAAAAAGGATATATTCGAATCCTATCTTCTAGGGAACACCTTTTATGGGCTTCTTTCATGCATTTAGCTAGTTTGTCAGCTTTCAAGCTCCTGGACACATTGTTTCCACACTCGAAACATACCACCACTAAGTACAGAATTCACATCATTTACAGGCACTATATACTTATCACTCAAGATCTGTTGCCTTCGTTTATATGTTAAACCAAAGTGTCTAGACTTCACTTTCTTAAAGTTCGAAGATAACATTTACAAACAAACGTTTGGTGCTTCAATGGGCTCTTCCTGTCAACCATAACTATGACGGCGGTGAACGTAGTTATTACTTAGTTTTTTTTTTTTTTAAGGCGCATTAGCTACTAAGGCCATATTGCTCCGGGGATATGCGGTGGTCATTTCCTGACCTTTCCGCATCCTCCGTATTTGGTGGTCACGGGCTCGAACCCCGGTCTAATCAAGAAGCACTGCTGCTCCTGTCTGCCCACCTGGCTACGCAGGCGCCTATTACTTAGTTAATAACTAGTTAACATAATATGGGAAAGCTATGCTACAAATGTTCTGCTAGCAAGTGTCAAACAGCTTCTCCGCAGGCAACTATAGTTGTTCCAGAGGAAGAAGATAACTGAACTATGTCCTTTTGAAACATTAAAAATTACTGGAGAGGAAAACTGTTTCTGGCAAACCGGCCTACAATACTGCACTTTTATAATAGCTAATGGTAGTCCACTATCAGATTACTGCACTCGGGATTTAGACAGGAACGTGTACCCTTAAGAATCTTAAGGAATATACAAAAAAAGCGACAATTCCGTACCAGCCTAAAGTAGCAGATAGCATTTCCATAATCCAGTACGTATTCAATATTGACAACATTGAAATTCATCGGGAAAACTATTCTGTATGAAGAAAGGTGACCATCTCCGCGGACGGAAAAGAAAAGAGCAGAAAAATATCCAGAATTGATTGGCAAAGAAAGAAACTGCAGTAGTAGTAGAATTTTCTTTTGCTGACACAAAACATCGGTGCATCAGATGTTCGTATAAGGGATAAGACGAGATCTGGTGTAAGAGAAATGGGCTGGATTTCTACACATAAATATAATGATGCACGTATGCAATAGACAATGGCAGGTTTTTTCTTGGCTTCAATTTTTCGATGCAATTAATAATAATAATAAAAAGACATGCGACAGAGAGACTGTTGAACTCCTAATCCCATCCAGATCTGGAAAGAGAGCGAAATGGTAGTCCAAAGCTTTCATCAATGTTTGGACTAACATATCACACAGTCCACTTACAGGCGGAGATGGGGGAAACCCCGGTGCCGTCATACAACCAACAAACTTAGTCCACTTACAGGATTTATGGATAATCCCATCGAAAGCTCCGTTAATTTGATAAAAAGAATAAAAATTGTAATTCGTGATTTCATATTGCTGTCACAAGCATTAAAACGCGGGGTAATACGTATTTACATGAAATTAAAACAACAGTACATGATGTGCCGTTTTTAAAATAAACAACTCACCAGAAGGCGCTCAAATTCCAGACGACTGGCGTTTCGATTAGTGATCACATTGCCTACTTGGCCTGAAAATACAAGAAAATAATAAAATTATGGCATCCTTTCAACTGAAGAACTGAATTTTATTATACAAATACTACATTAATTAAAGTCTTATCAATAGAGAAAAACAGAACAATAATGAGAGATTACTACAATCAACAAATTCACAAAGAATTTATTTCTTTGCCGCGGTTTTTTTTTCGTTGACTAAGAAAATGAAAATGAAACTTGTCCATCACTCACAATTTTTGAGCAATTCGAATTTCCCGAGGAAAGGTACAATTATTACGTTTTATAGCCATCGAACAGATGAACGGCTCATGATTTTGGCTAATCCAAGTTAAGTTTAAAAGTAATGATTCTACCAGAAATAGTTATAGTTCACATCTTTAAGCCCACGCGCAGTTCGTTTGAAGGAATGGTATGATAATATGTGTTGTATTTCAAAGCACAGATTATGCAAAGTGATTTCGACATAGCCGAGGAGAAGAAGTGGAAGTAACAACAGAATTTCTTCTTAAAGGTAGTAGATACCCTTTTGGGTGGCATATAGGTTATAATATACTTCTTGCACCATTAGTAGAGGGTGGAATGTTTTTTTTTTTTGTTGTTGTTGTGAAACTAAGTTTCTGGAAGAAAGAAAGAAAGAAATAAACAGCAAACCTGCTGAAAAATACACGCAATTACAGATATAATATACTAACGCCTCACAGTTAGTTGCTTCGCCGGTTAACACACACCAGTTTGGATACGCAGCACCAAGACTGCTTTTTTTTCTCTGTAGTCGGCAAGTCAAGAAAAGTTGTTACACGGTTAGTGACTGGACATAATAGTATGGTTCCTGGACAGAAAAAATCCATCAACCGCTGGCAATTCTCTTCAAACATTTTTTTTCCTCTGATTTTTTCTGCCAAAGCTGGGAACAGTGAAATGCGAACAGAAAAATGTTCCATCAAGCCATATCAGTTATGGGAATTAAGGCTCTGTCAAGGTAGTAGAGCCTTAGAATGTTGTTCGATTACTGCTGAGCTCGTTACGCAAGGTCCAGACGATACTTATAAATTTAAACCGACTTAAAATAAAGTTATACTGATTCCCTATATACAAATTCGCTCACAACCCATTAAAACATACAAATCAGGTAACTACATAAAAAGGTAACCTGCTTTTCAACATTGTGGAAATGTCGCAAAGACATCTTTGGATAACAATTTAAGGTGGAGAGAAATTGGGAGATTGGAGGCAGGACAAAGTCAAGACGAACTGGTCAGATGGCTGAATATCATTAACAGAGTAGTGAGCAAAGTTTCGAATCCAAATTTTTTCGAGCAAAGTTTCGAATACAGGCAATGGAGCCAGTTCCAAAACAATGTCTCTCGATGACCTGTCTGACTTCAACTGGATTCTTGACGCAATTTCATCTGAAGGGAAGCCATCCCACTAACATTACAGAAAGCGACGGGTATAGAAGAAGTCGTTTAATGGTGTGGGCTGCAATAGTTGTCAACGTTACTATCACGGATGGCAGATACCAAAATGTTAAAGATACCTAGAGCCCATATGGAATGACTTACTAGAACCCCGATCTGATTACAACACGACCTGCTTGGGATGCTCCAATCAGAGGGATTGCCAGTCGCAGGTACCTATAAACTGCACCGAGCTTGCGACTTTAAGAAAGAATGGGAATTGGTACCTCCAGTACTAATTTAACAGACTCATTTTTCAGCATGAGGTGTCGATGTCATGTCTCGGCTCCTACCTACAGAGTGTTGAGAGCGTGTTATAGCGCCAAAGAAATTATGCTATGAGACGACAGCATAATGTGTCTGTAAATTACCCGTATTCTGTGGTCGTCTGATGAACGACAAACACGTTTTCAGGATTAAATACCGTGCAACCCTCGCCTGAGACCATTAATTCGACCATGTTGTGAAAAAAAAAAAAAAAAAAATTTAGCTATTGACGGGATTCGAACCCGGGCGGTGATTATATACATTGGGCAATTCGCGAGGGAGCACTTCGATGCACTGTTTTTGCATTCATCAACTACGTTGCATAACTCTAATTTTAGTTCGGAATTTGTTCAGTGTTTGTGCTTTTTATGGCACAGTACACGAATTTCTAATGCAAGTTTTGTTATAACTTAAAATATTTTTTTTCGATTAATTTGTTTTTCCGTTTGTTTCTTAGCTTTTGAATACTTGTGTAGTTATTGTTCATTGTAATTTTTATTACGATCAACTGAAACGCCTGCAGTAATGTACTTTCGCGTTTGATCATCCGTCTTCGGCAGCCGTTTATAGCCGTGATAACATATTAGGTTTGAGTATATCCGTATATGCGTAAAGCGCCTATAAACAGCATATTTTTACCATGTTCGTGCGTCTGTCAGTCCCCATAATAACTCGACTCCCAGTGGACGGATTTTCATGAAATGTTATATTTGCTCCTTTAAATATAATAAATAAATACATTTTCAGTTTATACTCTGAGTTGTTGTTGTTGTTATTTGGTTTTTAGGAGCATTAGCAACTAAGGTAATATTGCTCCGGGGATATCCGGTGGTCATTCCCTGACCTTTCCCCATCCTCCGTATTTGGTGGTCACGGGCTCGAACCCCGGTCTAATCAAGAAGCGTGTGCTACGCACTGCTGCTCCTTCCCACCTGGCTACGGAGGCGCCTTATACTCCGGGACAACCACACAAGATCAGAGGAATTCACAAGATAGACAGAATACAAGAACATTATACCGTATTTAGCAATTACTCGAGCTTGGGCCAACCACGATCATTCAGATGAGTGCACGTTTGCACCCTGGCGCTTGACGATTCGGCCGCGGAGGCGCTTTAGAAAGATTTGTGGAGCTATCCCAAATTTCATTAAAATCGGACCAGTAGCAAGTCGGCAATTATTTTTTTCCCGTCCGTCTGCGTGTAATAACTCGACTGGCAGTACTTATTCATGAAATTTTATATTTGGCTCTTTCAGAACGATTTGTCGCGCCTTCTCAAATTTCATTAAAATCGAACAAACAGAAAACCGGAAGTTATATTTTTTTCATCTTTATTACTATTATTAATAATAGCAAACATAAAAATAATAATTATTATTTCTTTCTTTTTTTTTTAAACATATCACACAGTCTACTATGGTTGTTTCCGTGCACTAATGGAGGAGCAAATGGACGATATGGCAGATGTGCAGAAACGAAATGTTTTCGGTTCTCGGTTTGCGGATAAAAGTGGTTTCTTTTTGTTATCCGTTTACTATATACATAAACCAGGAATTATTGCTATTTACTTATTATTCTTTAAAGAAACTTTAAATATATGTTACATTTCAACTTATTAAAATCCAAGAAGAAACAATAAATTAAACATTGTACTCAATATAGTACAATGTTTAATTTATTAAAATTAAACTTGTTTCTTCCTGGATTTTAATAAGTTGAAATGTGACACATATTTAAAGTTTCTGTAAAGAATAATAAGTAAATAGTAACAATTCATGTTTATGTATACACTGAGTGATCAGTGAATTATAACCACCTACCTAATACTTCGTAGGTCCTCCTTTTGCCCTCAGTACAGCAGCTATCCGGCGTGGCATTGATTCAACAAGATGTTGGAAGCGTTCGGGAGGTATGGCCAACCAAGCTGTGTGTAATGCGGTCAGCAATGCAGGTATGGAGGTGATTCGTGTATCCAGACGCCTGATATGCCTTTCCGTAGTGTCCCACAAGTGCTCTATGGGATTGATATCGGTGGAGTTGGGAAGCCAATCGATATGCTGGAAGTTAGAACTGTGTTCCTCAAACCATTCCTGCACATCAAGTGCCCGATCACTCGGCGCATTGTCATCTTGGAAGACACCATCGCCATTCGGGAAAAAGTGTAACATAGCGGGGTGTACACAGTCAGCAAGCAGTTGACGATAGCGGGGACCACTGATAGGTTGTTCCACATGCACCAGGGGTCCACGTTCCTGCCAGTGAAACACGCCCGACACCATACAACCGCCTCCACCGGCCTGCACTTTTGATACCATGCATGATGGATCAAGAGCCTAATGTTGACGCCAAATCCATACACGACCATTCACGGTGCGGAGTAAATAACGTGACTCATCCGACCAGCATACCTTCTTCCAGTCTTCTAACGTCCAACTTGCATGCTCTTTGCACCAGGCGAGTCTTTTACGTCAATTAACCTTGGTTAGGAGAGGATGCCGTAGGGGTCGTCTGCTGGTATAGCCTATACGTGCGACCGTGCGACGGTATGGTCATGGCAATTATTATTCCGGGTTGGCCCATGTTGTATTGTGTAGTTAACTCTTGTACAGTGTTGAGCCTGTTTGCCTGTACGAGTCGTCGGACCCGGTGCTCACCTCTAACATCAATCTTTCGCTGACCTTTTCAGTGTTGCCGTCGGGTCGTTGTTTGACTATTTTGAAGCCAGTCGTGGTACACTTTAACTACCGCGGTCTGAAACACCTCACCAGTTTAGCCGTTTGGACACTCGAGGCACCAGCTCGTCGAGCACCCACAATCTGTCCTTTATCAAAATCCGATAAATCCTTCCTTTTTTCCCATCACGCTCGGAATTTTACTACCTACTGAACCACTGACACCTTATCTATGCTACGTAGGTCGACCAACTGCGCACTCTCATACCTCACGTGGTCAACGGGTCGCATTCAGTTTTCATACGGGTGGTCATAATTAAGTGATTACTAAGTGTATAGTAAATGGATAACAAAAAAGAAACCACTTTTAAGCGCAAACCGAAAACATTTCGTTTCTACGCATCCGCCATATCGTCCATTTGCTCCTCCAATCAGCGCATGGCAACAACCATAGTAGACTGTGTGATATGCTAAAAAAAAAAAAGAAATAATTATTATTTTCATGTTTGCTCACATAGCTTGAAATAAATGTTGCATTTCATGTGCTGTCAATTATAAAGTGTTACAAAACATGAGGTGAATATTACGTCGTGCAGTGAAGTAAAACAATTACTTTTATAGATTACCAATTAATTAATCAGTAATTAATTCGTAACAATATAATTAGTTATTTACTTTTCGCTTCTGTTAACTACAGAAAAAGAAAATTTTCAGTTACTGTTATTTTAAGAAATAAAAATCTAATGCGCCTGAAATGTAACGCACTATGTATATAATAACTACTGTACTTTATTATTATTAAATTTTCTCCTTGTGGAATTTTTTCCACCCCGTGATGGGTACTGGTACCAAGTGTATTATTACTGTTAGTACTGGAACTCTCTGACTATCGTACAAGTAAGTGTTTTCTGGGAGGCTTATTTGATCAGGATCAGATCTCTGGCTGGTATTTGATCAGGATCAGCTCTCTGGCTGGTATTTGATCAGGATCAGATCTCTGGCTGGTATTTGATCAGGATCAGGATGGACAATACTTGTACCATATGCCACATTTCTTTGACTTCCTGTATGAGGTCTGTGTACCTCCTGATCTTTTCTCGTAGGTTTTCTTTTCTGGAGGTTGCTAGTGTTGGCATCCGCTATGTCGATCAGGAAGGTAGCCATTTCCTTCTTGTCGATGAGGGTTATGCCTGGTCTGTTGTGCAAGATCGTATTGTTCGTCATTATGGAACGGTCCCAGTAGAGTTTGTGAGTAGGGGGTCTCTAGTATCGCCTGGGACTCGTACTTGTAATACGGTATACTTTCTTTGATCTACTGGTATTTTTTTTTATTCTTAAATTCTTCTTATAATTATATTAGTTCTCCCTGACTGCAGGTTCCACCTCGTGACGGGTATTGCTACCAAGTACACAGGATGGTTATTGTTATGTCTGGTCTTACTGTTGGTCGAGAAACTCTCTGACTATCCTACAGGTGTTGAAGGATTGCGACTTTCTGGAGTTCCTTGTCGGTGTTCGCTGGGAGACCTATTGCTGCTAGGCTGTTATGTAGGGTCTTTGGCACCATACTTGTGGTTGACACGATGATCGGGATGGTCGTTACTTGTTGCATATGCCACATCTCTTTGATCTCCTGTCTTAGGTTCGTGTACTTCCTGATTTTTTCCCATGGGTTTTCTGCAGGTTGCTAGTGTTGGGTACCGCTATGTCAATCAGATAGGTAGCCTTTTCATTCTTGTCCACAAGGGTTATGTCTGGTCTGTTGTGCCGGATTGTCCTATCTGTTATTATGGTGCGGGCCCCGTACAGCTTGTGGGTTCGTGTCCCTAGTACTGCCTGGGATTCGTACTTGTAGTACGGTACACTTTCTTCGATCAGCTGGTATTTCCTAGCTAGCTTCTGATGTATTATCCTGGCTACCTGGTGGTGTCTATGAGTGTACTCAGTCTGGCTGATCACCTTTCATCCCGCGGTGATGTGTTGGATCGTTTCTGAGGCCAGGTGGCATCGTCGACATGTGTCATCGGACACTCCGGGCTCTTTGGCGATTTTTTTTTCTAGAGTTCCTGGTGTTGATTACCAGGTCTTGAATGGCGAGCATGAATCCTTCAGTCTCGGGGAAGAGCATCCAGCTCGTGAGCCATGCATTGGAAGAAATTTTATCTATGTCATCTTGATGGAGATAATAGTAGTGTCTGCCATGGAGTGTCTTCTCTGCCCATCTTTCTAGCTTCGTTTGTGCCTCCTGGTTGGGAAGGGACTCCTCGCTTATGCTGAGTGGGGTATCCCGCTTGTCTATCTTCCTTATGGTCTACTGGAGTGCTGTTTTGTGTTACTGGAAGTAATCCTCCAGGTTAGCAATCGCTGTCTTTTGTTGCTTAATGAGGTCTATCAGGCCTCTTCCCTTCCTCTTTCTTTCCGGGCAATTATCAGTCTCTTCACGGCTGATTTCGGGTGGTGTTGGCGGCTCTTGGTCATCATTGTCCTTGTCTTTCTCATGATATACTCCAGCTCGGAGTCCAATCTATGACCCCGAAGGAGTATGTTAGCACTGGGGGACTGCATAGGTGTTCATGGCTTTAACTGTGTTGCCTCCGTTCAGCTTTGCTTTCAACAGGCTTCTGAGTTTCTCGTGGTATTTTTTGGTCAGGCAGGCCTTAATTTCCTTGTGCTGTAACTGCTGAGCCTGCATCATCCCCAAGTATTTGTAGGCCTCCCCCTCTGCCATGGCTTCGATCTCTTTACCAGTCTGCAGCTAGTAGTTTCGGTTGACTAATTTTCCTTGGTGCAATCCGTGGGTCTTGCATTTGTCTAGACCAAATTTCGTCCTAATATCATTGCTAAATTCTTCGGTGATCTGGAGTAGTTGCTGGAGCTGCTTCTTGGTTCCCACATAGAGCTTGATGTCATCCATGTACATCAGGTGGATGAGGGTATACAGGTTCTTCCTTCCTTCTTTGAGGTTATATCCGTACTTGCTACTGTTGAGCATGGTGAATAGCGGGTTAAGTGCTAGACAGCACCACAATGAGCTTTTTTTTATGTTCTTGAGTCAGGGGGACACCTAGGCAAATGCCCATCTCCACCTTGATTAAAATTGCAAATGTTTCAATTCCCAACGTATTTGTTCACAAAGACCTAGGAGTTGTTTTTGACAAAAATCTGTCATTTAATTCTCACTATGTATATATTGCTAAAAAAAAATTCAAAAATTAAAATGGCTGATCAAGCAAGAAACAGCGGCGATTCAAGATAGAAAAATAGTCATAAACCATGTTCAGAGATGCATTTTTCCCATTTTGTCTTATGTCTCCGAAATCTGGTCTGGCGCTCCTCAAGTTACCGTAAAAAAATTCCTTGCCCTAGAGTAATGGGTTATTAGATGGCTGAATAATAAACTTCGTTTTCCCCGTACAATATCCAGGCAACAGCTTTATAAAAACTTAAAAATAAAGCCTCTGCTACAGATGATCAACGAGTCTGGACTCATGCTTCTTGCAAAGTTAATTACTTCTGCAACCAATTCACTAAACCTAGCCAACATAATAGCTCCCACCAACAGAGAAAACTCAAGAAACCAACAACAATTCAAATCCAAACTCTCCAGACTAAAACAAATGGACAAGATGTTCCCCAATGCATCCCTTCATCTCGTACATTATCACAACATTGATTGTAAGAGGTTGCTCAACTCTGTAGCCTACAGGAGTCTCATTTCCAAACAAATTATGAGAAATACAAACAGCTGCTTGCCTGCAACCCAGTAACTACATCCGCGAGCCAAATGTGATATTCTGCAATATATATTTTTGATCATTATAATTCATATTCGTTGTTAATGTATATATAGAATATGCTATGTATTATATATATTTGTCTCCTTTGTACTGAATTTATGCCCCTAGCCTAGTGCTGTGATGGGCTTGCTGTGGTTGTAATAAATGAAAATTTATTTATTATTATTATCTTAAGCAGTGTGTATCACTGTGGTGATTGGGGGTTCCACCTCGTGACGGGTATTGCTACCAAGTACACAGGGTGGGTGTTCTTATGTCTAGTGTTACTGTTGGTCGAGGAACTCTCTGACTATCCTACAGGTGTTCAGGATTGCGACTTTCTGGAGTTCCTTGTAGGTGTTCGCTGGGAGACCTATTGCTGCTAGGCTGTTATGTAGGGTCTTTGACACCGTGCCTGTGGTTGATACGATGATCGGGATGGTCGTTACTTATTATTATTATTATTATAGTCGTTCCATCTTACATCACTATCATATTACTTTGTTAGATACTGCTCTACCTATTATTTTAGCGCATATTTAAACAGCTTCTAGTGATTTATGTCTTGCATTAATTACACATTACAACATTTTCAAAAAATAAAACATAATTAAAAATAAATAAAAATAAAATGAGAAACAATCTGATTTCTATTCAAACCAGAATGAAGAAGTTAAAACAGAAAATTAAAATTAATTTTCTAATCATTCAAGTCTACAAGTGTTAGAAACGTACTGACTAATAACCTAACTTAAGGATAAATTATTTATATACAAATACTTCGTTCAAATCTTAGAAAAATAAAATTTACTGTCAATATTTGTTATTATTTTAATTAAGAATATGAATTTCTTTTTTAAGACCTCTTATTGGAGAACAAATTTGACACGGTGTATGAAGAGGCAGCAATTGCAACTTTTTATGTTACGAGGATTGAATGAACATCAGGAAGAAAATCGTTCATACATTTAAGAATTATGAAGAAAAAATTTGTCCATTCCACGGCCTAAGGAGGACGACAATGCTATACGGTTTTTCAAAATCAATATACAGAAATTCGTCAGATAATTCCAAGTTTCTCTCACATAATGAAACGAACTGTTGGATATGGCAAGCAGTCGGCCAACACATCTGAACAGGAAATTTAATTATGTAGATTATTTCATTGCTGGACGGTATACTTTTGATTTAAACAATATTTTTCAGATTACGCTACCAGTTGGAATGAACAATTTTTAATAACGATTGCAAACAACAGTTATTTCTAATATTTCAACTCTTAATATTATAAATCACGAATGCGTGACAGCTGCGTAACCTATGAGTCAGGGCACTGAAGTAACTGTGAAGACGTCTGGAGACCTTAACAAGTAAGATATGTAGTCATGAAAAGCCATCTGAAAGATGTAAAATGAAAGTGAAGACAGGAAGTCTCAGTCATTAGAAAGCGTCCATATCAAAGTTCCAATCTTATTTTACTCTCCGAACGCGTTCCCGTCAAATTATGCAGAAAGACAGAAAGAAAAGTAGTTCGTGGCAGTTGCGATGGCAACAAGCAGTCATTTAGTCCTGTACATTTAGGTCCAATTGGGAAACGGAATGCCAGCGTCATACTTCATTCCGTATGCAAACCCATTCAGCATCCACTATTTCAGGCTTGTTGTTTCTCCTCCCGTTTTAGACTCACTTTTGTTTTGTTTTTTCAGCTTTTTTTATGCATGCGCGCACCTGAATTCTCACCGCTGTCTTCTGAGTTTTCTTTACCGCCTCTGCTGCTTTAATTTTATTATCCAGTCGACTGAAGGTGTACACGAGCTGGCGAATATTTCTGCGAATTTCATTCAGTCCGTCAAGACACACGAAATTCAGTTTTCAATATAGCGAAATAAAAATAAAAAGAGGATTTGAATCAGAATTGAATTAAAAAAAGCTTTGCCGTGTAACTTCTAAGATTTATATTAATTTACGTTTGACAGGCATTTATATTGATTATTAGGAGCAAGGGTAACGTTTCAAGCCATAATGTATTATACATGTAATAGCGGTAAATTGGAGGAAAACTCGTCATCTCTTTAAGAAAACCGCACACTAAAATGACAGTTCTAAATACACTACCCCACCAAAATATTAGCGAATATAGTTAATATATAGTTGGTTCTGCGACGTAGCAACAATAGAAAATTTTATTGCACTAATAATAATAATAATAATAATAATAATAATAATAATAATAGATACTAGTGGGCTTTGTCCCCCCTGCTCGCTGCGCTTGCTTCTTTTGATAAAATAAAATAAAATACTTACAGAAGTTTTCGACACTGTTTGGGTCTCTTCCTTAGCTTTGAATACATAAATACGTTACATGTGGAAATCAAGAATACCGCGTGGTCATGCTAGATAAAGCGCGTGCACGAGGTTTATCTAGCATGATCACGCTAAAACAGAAGCTTGTTTTACCACAGTAAAAGCTTATGTTACGTATTTTAGTATTTTTTACGTATTACCACGTAACCCGCATTCCTCTTCTCCTATTAATATTACAATGTTTTATTACGATAAAACATTGTAATATTGTCCTGCACGGCCACCAAAGCCAGGCGTTATGTGAAAGAAGTTAAAATGAATAAATAACAATAATAACCGAGAACATTCCATTGCTTTGTCTATAAGCATATTTCTCCAGGGGCAAACGGCCTGAAACGAGATTCGTAGCTCGAGTTGTGCGGTGCTGGCTGATATGGCTACTTCCCGTACAGTATATATCCGTAATGAAAAGTTGTAACTGTGAGTTAGTGAAAGATAGGATCAGCCAATTAAAATGAAGAAGAAGTGGCGCCTGGATGGAAGAAGCTCGAACTATCGGAACTATTAAAAAAATTTTGTATTGAAGACTGGGTTGGCAAATTTAATTGTATACTCCTGTCTTTCAATCACTTACCATTGCAGATAAATGCTGTACGGGAAGTATTCGTATCAGTCAGCACCGTTCAAGATTCTTCCGTCCAGGAGCCTCTCCAACAGGCCTCAATGAGAAACAGTGACTTCTTGAAACAACGCCAAATTGCTTAAGCGTTACTACTCTGGTGTTTTCAATGTAATTATTACATTTTCTATAAAACAACCTAGACTTTAACGTGGTTTGTTAGTGCTGCTTAATTCATTTCCACAAGATGACTACGCACGTAGCGCCCCTCTTACAATAATCAGAATAATAATTTCATTAAACCTGTTATTACAGAACGTTCTGAAAGTGTCCACCTTGCTCGTGTTGATACGAATTCATCTTTAAGATGAATATATTCTTCTTAAAGATGCATTCATAATGCATCTTTAATTCATCAATAGCGCGAATATAGTTCATCAATAGCGCGAATATAGTTCATCAATAGCGCGAATGTAGTTCTTAATGGTTTGCTTCAGTTTTATTTGGTACAAGCCTATTTGAATATTTATTACTAAATGCCTCCTAGATTCAAATCATTTCAAAAATGATTTGAATGCACAGATCCAAAATAAACAGATATTCTCCTAGAATATCTGTTTATTTATTAGTGCGGTGCATAAAATTAAGTTTTATGCACCGCACTAATAAATGCTCCTCCGATACCACCGCTATCATAATGAAACTTCGAACATCTGTTAAAAATATCTCACCCCAATCGGATGACATGTGTTCTGTCGCAACCCTTACCTCAGTGCTCAACGTTGACCAATAGGTTGATTTATAATCCTGTATAAGTATTTAATAATATAATACCTGATGTCAGTCGAATTTCACATCAGTGCTGCTCAAACTTTCTGTGCTTCAACTGCATAACTATTTGGAATATTTGTCGCTTTAAGGCTGAAGGCTGATATTTTTGCGTGAGAGTGTATGAATGTTTAAATTTTTTTTTACTTAAGGATGGGGAAATCAGTTTTGTAAAATAACGACGGTCAACATCAGAAAACTAATAAAAAATTAAATATTACTATATGTAGATGATATAAAACTAGTTTAACTTGTTAAAGGATTTTTTTATTAGTATTTGGACGTTAGACCACTTCCATTGGCATTTTATTTACAATTATGGTAGTACAATTTTTTGTGATATACGGTATCCGAATATAATTATATATTTTTAATAATATTATTTAATACATTATCGCATGTTCCTTGATTAAATAAAAACTATGCACAAAAAATAGATAATACCATCACAGCCCGAATAATCTTGACCAGGGAGAGTTCATATAGATGACAGAAAGATTAATATAACAAAAAAGTTATACAAAATCTACAGAGAAAGATATTAAAATAAACAGAAATCTTAGGAAAAGAGTTAAGGCTACATAAAAATAAAATCATACTGAACAGGATAATCATTAAAACACAAAATGAAAATGAGGAGTCTCCTCGGCTCAGTTCCCTTCAACATCTCGAGCATTAAAGCAAAGTAGGCCTTCCAGAAACTACATGCTTCTTGACCTAAAGGCAATGGTTGAGAGCTCTCCAATACCTCGCCCTTCTTATGTTCATCAGGTTGCTGCAGATTCAGTCCTCAGTGCAGATGCTGAAGAATTTGTTCCAGAAACAACAGCAGCGTCATCTATGAAATCTAGTTCTCTCTCTCATTCTCTCCGAGGGCAGAATCGTGTATCCTCGAAACCTATTGTTGACACAAGCATGCAACTCATATCCACCACAATTAGAAATCAACAGAAACCTGGCAGTATGTACGTGCACTGTCAAAATTATCCATCTGATCGTAATCCTGAAGTGCCTACCCATAATAGCTTGCCTTCAAACTCCTCAAGTTTCAAGGTTCCCCGCAGAAGAAACAAATATAGTAGCATAATAGGAACAAAAAATACAGTCTTGTATTAAAATTAGAAATAGAAATCGTCCGATGTTTAAAAGTAATAATTTTTTTGTTAGCAGACTGGATCCCAATACTACCTCCCAGCAGATGGATCAGCTACTATTGGAGCTGGAAATTCTGGGTAGTGCTTTCAAGATAAAAACCAAACATCCAACTTACGAATCCTTCAGAACTGAGCTAAAGGATTGTGACCTTCAAAAGTATCTAAATCATGATATCTGGCCGAATAGTCTACTCGTCATGCCATTTTATGGAACTTTTCTAGGTTCTGTTAACAACTCCAGTGAGAAGTTAACGTCTAACTCTCAATCTGTTGAGCTGTCTGCGTAGCTAGAGAATACAAGTCCGGGTTCGCATCATAGTCCATCATTTATCCTTCCTCCTAATTCTTGCGAACATCCTTCTAACATCTATGTTAATCTCAGCATTTTTTTTTTCAGAATGTAAGAAGCGTAAAAAATAAACTGTCTACGCTTATATATCACTTTTGGTTGAAGAAACTCAAGACATAATTTGTTTAGTTGTAACATGGATGCAGGAGCCTCTTCAGGATGTTTTTCTACTGCCGAAAAATCTCAACTACACTCCATACATGACATCTAGGATTAATCGAAGAGGTGGAGGGTTAGCAATTATTTTAAAATTCAACATTAAAGTTATTAACACCTACAACTCCTGTTCCTACAACTTGGGAAGAATTTCTCTTCTGATCCAAGTTAAAGATTCACTACTTCAAATATATAATATTTATATTCCGCCTGGACCTACTGATGATATTATTAACTAAGTAATAACCTGGATCATCACTGTTCATAAGTCTCAATCTAGCATAATTATAATGGGTGACTTTAATCAACCCCTGCCCAAATATAATTTACAAATGAAGTTACTGTCCGACTCCTTATTAGTTCTAGGAGCTAAAAATATCAACGTCCCTGCTACAAGAGGTAATCAAGCGCTTGATCTAGTTTACTCTAATCTTCAACTTCAAGAAAAACGTAGCAGCAACATTACATTTAGATCTGACCACAAAAGTATAGAACTGCAAGCAGCAATTTGCTGTGGGAATCCTCGCTCCCCTCTAGAAATCACTAAAAGAATATCATCAATTACATTCCTTCAGAAAGAAAAGTTTTTGCAGCTCTTAAAATACTATCCATGGGATTCTCTTAAAATATACCTATTCAGGACACCACGTTTCTACTAATAAAATAGTTAAATCAATTAAAAACAGAGTCAGCATCCAAACTCGTAAGACTTTCTTCTCAATCCAAACCGTGGTTCAAATCTCATCTAAAACCATACTTTAAAAGGAAACAAAAATGCCACAGGCAGTGGAAGAACTACGGCACTTCATCAACATACATAAAGTATAAAAAGAGCAGAGCATTGTTTCAGCTCAAAAAAATTCAGGCGTACAAAAATTATTTAACATTCAGGCTCAAGCATAATAAAAGAGCACCTTCTTCAAACACAAGAGCTACATCGCAGCATGACCAGACTTTGGAATGGATAAAATTCAATATGGAAACATGCAATTTTGACATCTGCAATGAAGACATGAAAAACAGATTTAAAGAATTCAATTCTTATAAACACGCAAATAGCGTTCAACATGAAATGCTTCCTAGTTAAGCCCTGCTAATCAACCAACTTGTAAACAAGAATACAGTTCAGAAAATTATTAACCAATTACGAATTGATAATAGTGAAGGCCCTGATGGCATCCCTAGTTTTATTATTAAAATGTCCAGTGCATTCATCATTGATTCTTTAGCTCATATTATTTCCAGTAGCATCTCCCAGCCATTCCTTCAAGACTATGGAAGACTTTTAGAATTACCCTGATTCCAAAACAGACTAGTAGTAATAACAATATAAGCTATCGTCCAATTGCTGTATCGTCAATAATCGCTAAAATTATTGATAAGATCATGCTGCCATATCTTCAGGATGCGATCTTCGCTAATGCACCTGTCAACATGCATTTTGGTCTAACAGGGCACTCCACAACAACAAGCCTAGCTGACACCATTGTGCGCATCCAAACTGCGTTTCAGGATAAAGCACAATGTGATGTCTTTTACTTAGTCATCAAAGGTGCTTTCGACAACATTGATCACAAGAAAGCCATTGAAATACTGAAAAATCATTTCCTCATTGACACAGTGGTTATATCCTATCTACAGTACAGCCTAAATCATAGAAATCTCATCTTCCCCACTAATACTGATAATATTCTCGCCACAACCACAACAGGCATCCCTCAAGGAGGTGTTCTCTCCAGTGTTATATTTTCAGCATCTCTACAACCACTTCTACAAGAAAATCCAAATCTGCTGGCTTATGCCGATGATTTAAAGTTGTTTATTATTTCCAAATCCTGTGATGACATTTGCAAGGTTAGCCATTATGCGAATTTAAAGATGTGCAGAATCATCAAGTAACTGAAGAATCCCAATCTGACTATAAATACAAACAAATCTGCTCAAATAACTTATTCCTTACAGAAAAAACCAAACCACATAGAAATTAAAATTGCAAATGTTTCAATTCCCAACGTATTTGCTCACAAAGACCTAGGAGTTGTTTTTGACAAAAATCTTTCATTTAATTCTCACTATGTATATGTTGCTAAAAAAAATTCAAAAATTAAAATGGCTGATCAAGCAAGAAACAACGGCGATTCAAGATAGAAAAACAGTCATAAACCATGTTCAGAGATGCATTTTTTCCATTTTGTCTTATGTCTCCGAAATCTGGTCTGGCGCTCCTCAAGTTACCGTAAAAAAATTCCTTGCCCTAGAGTAATGGGTTATTAGATGGCTGAATAATAAACTTCGTTTTCCCCGTACAATATCCAGGCAACAGCTTTATAAAAACTTAAAAATAAAGCCTCTGCTACAGATGATCAACGAGTCTGGACTCATGCTTCTTGCAAAGTTAATTACTTCTGCAACCAATTCACTAAACCTAGCCAACATAATAGCTCCCACCAACAGAGAAAACTCAAGAAACCAACAACAATTCAAACCCAAACTCTCCAGACTAAAACAAATGGACAAGATGTTCACCAATGCATCCCTTCATCTCGTACATTATCACAACATTGATTGTAAGAGGTTGCTCAACTCTGAAGTCTACAGGAGTCTCATTTCCAAACAAATTATGAGAAATACAAACAGCTGCTTGCCTGCAACCCAGTAACTACATCCGCGAGCCAAATGTGATATTCTGCAATATATATTTTTGATCATTATAATTGATATTCGTTGTTAATGTATATATAGAATATGCTATGTATTTTATATATATATATATATATATATCTCCTTTGTACTGAATTTATGCCCCTAGCCTAGTGCTGTGATGGGCTTGCTGTGGTTGTAATAAATGAAAATTTATTTATTATTATTATCTTAAGCAGTGTATATCACTGTGGCTATTATATGTTACGTTACATATTTACACATGCGATCTGCAAGTGTACAAGATTATTATAACAAACTGAACAGGTGTTATTATTTACGCAGTTTTATAATATTTGGTAAAATACTGCAGTTGCGGCTGTGGATGCCATGATTTTATTCCATCACTGATGATGTAAGTTACAGCCAGCATAGGGAATCTACCCATTAGCCAGAGGCGAAAGAAATATGATGTAGGAATGAACTGCAAGGTTGCACTGATGTTTTAGCGCTACTTTGGCTTTTTGGAGAATTGCACAAAGTCAACGTCCAGTTGTTGGCCCAGACTTGGCATTTGACTGGGGATAAACCTATTTGTGAGATATACTCTATGTTTGTTATGCCATATAGAAGAAGTAATTCTCAGACAACAGATGGGGAGGGGATTATCCAGTGGTAAAGGTCCAATGCTGGAGAGTATCAATAATGCCAGCAAAACAATTCACGGTTTTAGTTACTACTCTGATATCTTTTATTCTGTTGGTAGTATAGGGATTTTCCAGTTTCTTTGACAACTGTATTCTGGACTGAAGAAGCATGTCTTACGTCGCATTGACCAGTGAACACATTGCTCTCAAATCACCCCTCAGGAAGTCACTTTCCATCCTCCAAAGGTGACTGTGTACTCAGTTTTACAGCTTCATTTATCGCTGGGCCGTTCTTTTTGAAAGGTCCGTTTCTAATAGAATGGTAACGACAACCGTTACAAAATAACGCTATAAAACCCTATTAGAGGAGAAGATTACACCATGTCTACAATGACAATCTTCATATATGGAGCGCCGCCTCATACCGCTCAATGGTTTCTATGCTATTGCGTGAAGTAGTTGCAATTGATAAAATAATCTGTAGGAATTGGCCTCTACGTTTTTCGGAGTTTACTTATTTCAGCATCTTTGGATTTGCTACGGGTGAGTGTGAACAATGTTATTTCTCCTGTACAAAAAAGCTAGAAGCGTAACTAGAAATTTTGATACCTATGGTCAGATATCAGAAATGCGCTTTGGTTTTCATAAAACTAAATAAATTATTAAATATAATTATTATCAAATCCATGACAAGGCACTTTATATAAAAATGAACCTTTTGTAATAATTAATTCGGAAAATAACAACTGTCATATTTTTAAAATAAATTATAAATTCAGTTATTCTACTCGTAGATCTTTAACTCCATTCGGCGCTACAATCGTAATGCTTAGTTACGCCTCTGCTTAAAGAAGTTCGAGATCAACGAGGTGAATCTCTAGAACATCTTTGATATATTGTATAATGGAATTTCTGAGTTTCTGGGTTTTTAGTAATGCAAAACAAAATTTTTTGTTTTGCATTACTAAAAACCTTGCTCTCTGGTGAGGACCCTCGGAACTATTTTTCGTTCCAAAAAAAAAAATAAAATAATAATTTATGCCTGACTGTAAAAGTTTTTTGTTTTTGTTCTCCTTATGAGGCTTTGTTTTACAGTTTTATTTTTAAAAAAACAGCTAAAGACACCGCCCTGCACTTTTTTATCCTTCACGTTTTATATAAAACTTCTCTCCACACCCTCCGTGGGAGCAAACCCTCTGACAAAAGGCCACCATGATCTGCTGGCCTTTTGTCATTGTCAAGATGTGCTCGCATACAGTATGTCTGATTATCCAATATTTTGTAAGTCAGTATAGCTGCCATAATGTGCATAATTTAAATGTTTGCTTAATTTAAGTAAATTTAAGTGAAGTTGCTGTTATAAATGGGGGGAAAAACCCTACTTTTATATGAAGAAAAATTAGCATTTTTTTCTGCACTGTGGAATCTTGGGAATTTTACTATCAAGAAATTCTTTATGCACGCACTAGACAAAGTCAATAGACTTTGTAAAGAAGCCATGTCAAGAAAAACAGCATGTAAAAAGGAAATTTCTGCGGCTTATTTTTCTACTCGCCCTTTTCCTTTAGTTGTCGGTGGCTGCGTGTACTGCGATTAAAAGCACCGATGCATTACGAAGTTATTTATATGAGTATCGACTGATGATCGTACCCTAAACGTATGTAGAGCTTATTAACACATTTACGACCTACCGGTCGTAATTGTGTTAATAAGCTATGCAGCCTTAATAGCTGTCATCTTTAAATGTTAATCCATTCATTATGGACCCTGGGTAAAGGATATGGAGATTGAAACCGACTCCTTCAGCTGCAATATTAAACCTCTAGTGTAGGACTGTCAGTTTGTGGAGCTCGTAATTAGCTCTATCTAGTCGCTGATGTGCTATTTGTAGAATAACAGGATGGTTACCTGGGGAATAGTGACTGCCAGTAATCCTAAGTGGAAAGGATGTGGGTAGCCATGGTAACTTTGAGATGAGTGGGAAAAGTTAGTGAAAATTCATGCTAATGAACGATGCTGTTTTTGTCATGAAAAGACACGAAATCGCTTTTGATTGATCAAATAAACGCGCGTGACGTTACACTCGATGGCAATTTCCCGAAAATAATTTTTATGAATTGCGAAAATTTACAGTCAGTGAAGAGCATGCATTAAAAATTTAGACGTGAGCAATGTACAATATATGTAATGTGCATTAAACGCATCTTATATTAATTAAAATTCTCTGGAAGTTAGCAGGAGAGAATCTATAAATTAGGTGTCTTATTAACTTCCAGATAATTTTATTTTATTTTAATTAAGAATCTGCCTATCAAAGAGCTATCGTAGGATATGATCCATAGTCTGCGACAGTTCGGACCACTAATGCAGCATTGCACTCTGAAGAAGTGAAAAGAAAAAGGCGAAATATGACGGTGTGAGAGTAAAACTTAGAGCTGCAATGCGTACACTATTGCCAAAAAGATTAGTAGCAGCAATGCAGTTAATCTAAATTAGACAGCATTAACTGAAAATATTATCCATCCAAATATCCAAAAATCTAAGATATAATAATATTTACGTTTAAGAGGTCCGACAATGAAGTGACCAAAGTAACTCTGTAAAACTGTTTTACCTGTAACCTTTTGTGGATGTCTAGTCAACATCTAGTCATCTTCAAAGTACTTTCCTTGTAATTTTAAATAAATTTTGTTTTCACTCCGGGAAGACCACATATGGTCACAGGAGCTCACAAGATAGAGAGGATACAAGACCATCATTGTATTTTGTAGTGACATGGCATTTAACCACAGTTACTCATTTGTACTTTTGCACCCTCGTGTGGCGCATTATGGCCATATATGTCGATGCGCCTAAAAAATTCCCAAACAAACAAACAAGCACCCTCGTGTTTGGCAACTTGCCTATAGCACTCTTTAAATTATACACATCCTGTCGTCACTGGATCTCATTTTCTGGATGTACTTGAGAACTCCTCTCATATTTTTCTGAAATGCCTTGAACCAGATGAAATTCTTTCAATAACTTTTTCTTAAAAAAAAGTCGCATGAAGTAAAGATCCAACGAGCATATTGGATGTTTGACCATTGCTGTTTACTGGCTAAAAAGTGCTTTACCGAAAAAGCTGAGCAAGAAGGCACATTGTTGTGATTCAAAATACACTTTTTCTTACCAAGTTCCGGTCTTTTTCAACGAATAAGCTGCTGTAAACTTCCTAAAACTTCAAGGATAATATTTAGTTACCATTTTGCTCCGTAGCCGAGTGGTCAAGGACGGGAGTGCAACAGCACGTGCTCTTTGAGTAGACCGGGGTTCAAGCCCCTGACTGCTAAATACGGTCGATCTGCCAGCCCGCAGTGGGCCAGCGTGGTAGATTATGGTCTATTTCCCTCAACCTGAATTGTTGAGGAGAATTCTATCCTGCAGTGGGTTGATAATGGCTGCAGTTTACCTTTTTTTTTTTTTGCTGTGGAGAATAAATACATAATGGACTATTCCTTTGATAATGAAAAAGGAGATCGGTGTGATTTTCAGAGCAATGTGATTGAAGTGCTACAAGCATTTTTATCGATATTTTGAGATATGCAGAGATTTCTGGATGTGTGCATAAGGTCAGGAGGAAGACTCGAATCCAGTAAGATGCATGGAATTATTTATGGACTTTTTTTCACACCATGGCACAGTTAGTCAGTCTAGGGAGAGGACTGTCCCACCCCTCAAACTCGGGTTTTTAATAGAACAAAACTGGCAAACGGACCACAGAATACAGGAAATTTACAGATGCAATTAACTAACGCCTCACAGCCTTAGCTGCTTTGGCACAAAAAAAAAAAATAAAAAAAATTAGAGATTTTTTAAAGAATTAGTCATTACATTAGACGAAGTTACAAAGTCCTAACATACATAACACAAGTTCTTTTGAATAAACTGAATATATAATCAGTCAAAACTGACTCATTATGAGAAAATGACGAGATTACTTATTAATACCAAAACTTAAGGGCTATCAGTTGACAGAAACATCTGTTATCTCCTTATATCAGATAACTTAGCAATTCATATTCCTTGCAGGAGGATAAAAATAGTGTGGAAGCATATTTTTATACGAAACAAAGTTTTGACAAAGCAGCGGTTCGAAAGGTAGTTTCCAGAATGACAAGCACTATACAAAAAAAAAAAAAAAACACCATGATGGCTTGAGAACTTGAGAATTTTAGCGGGACAGGAAACATTGGTAACAAAGAAAAAAAAAAAAAAACCCCAACAACGCTGGACGTCTATTATGAGTAGGAACACACAAAAGCTATTACACTACTCGATAGCACTTTAAACAGTCGCTGAGGAAGAGGAAATCAGCCCTACGCCTGTCACAAGAAATGGACATTTCACAATGCTCCATTCGAAAAATAATCGGAAAAAATGTGCATATGTCTCCCCATAAAATACAAATCTTACAAGATCAGAGTGACAGAAATAGAGCTGAAAGGAGAGATTTTTATGAGTGCATCTCCCAAAGCGTTGAGAAAAACTCTGGTTTTTACCCAATCTTTGGTACATTTGATGCGGAGAGTGTGCAATAACCTCAAGTTCTTGGAGTACAGAAAGATATTTCGGTGGAAAAGTTAAGACATTCAAAGCAAAACAGGCAGACCGAGCACAATAATTATTTTTCAATCAGTTGTGGTTGCCATTGAAAAAAGAAACAAAAAATTGTTTCTTCTTCCAAGGGTAATTGATAACTTGTGTCCGATGGTAGTAGTGATCTGAAAGAGAAGTGACTGGAAGATAGAACAGGAGGTAAGTTAGTGAAATTGGGAGCAAACTATATAATAAATATTCATTTTGTTTACACCAATAAAATTTGTTACACTGTAGCGAAATTGTATTAAATTGAAAAATATTATTGAAACTATATTGAATCATTATTGTATTATTGTATCTTGAGAACTATTTTCAGAGATATTAAAAATAGACAACTCATAAAAATTTTGTGGATGGGTCTCAGTGTTGGATTAGGAATGCCAAGGCAATTTTTGACCTCTTGTACAAAAGAATACACACACGCATTACAATTACTATATATGTATTTCTACATTTTTAGCAAATTTAGGCATGATTCCATGGAAGTTACAGTTCCCAATAAAAACCTGTCCACACTTGTTAAGCTGTTTACTCGTCGGGTTGATGCCCCATCCATAGAAGACTACCCAAGTCCAAAAAAAAACAAAATAGAAATCAGTACAATCAGCACCTACTTAAGATAATACTCAATAACTTCGACTCATTAAGAGGAATATTTCCAAACAACAACATCTAGTATTTCAACACCTTATCCATTGATCTGAATAAACTCAATAATGATACCTCCGATGTAATATGGGGTAGCAGTCATCGGTACGGATACATTTTTATGGGCTCCGTCTATAATACACTGGCGTGCAAAACTTAAGGACCAACACTATTTCTAAAGGTTACAACCACAAAATATTTACTAAAGGTACTCTTTACTGATGAGAGTAGATTCAGTCTCAGTAGCGATTCTGGACGTCAGCTAATCTGGCGAGAGGTTGGCACACGGTATCACCCCGCAAACATCACTGAAAGGGATCTATATGGCGGTCGAGGTGTTCTCGTCTGGGGAGGAGTTATCTTGGATGGACGTACACAACTCCAGATACTGGAAGGCAGTACTGTAACCGGTGCACGCTACTGTACTGAGGTAATACTTCCCCATGTGCGTCTGTTACGAGGTGCCATTGGCCCCGAGTTCATGTTAATGGATGATAACGCCACACCCCATCGCACTGCAGTTGTTGATATGCTTTTGGAAAGTGAGGACATTGTTCGTATGGATTGGCCTGCCCGTTCCACCGATCTAAATCTCACTGAACACATATGCACGCTCTGGAGAGACGCCTAGCTGCACGTCCACACCCACCAGAAAATGTTCACCAGCTGAAGATAGTGCTGACAGAGGAATGGACGATGTTACCGCAAGAACTTATCAACAACATTGTTCTAAGTATGGACAGGCGGTGCAAAGCCTGCATTGACATTAGGGGTAGTCATCTCCTACTGAGGATCACCTCTTCCCTTTGTTCCATCTTTGGCAGTGATGCATCTGTATCATGGAGCCAGTGCTATGTTGTCATTTTTGAATAAAGTCCCTGTGTACCGTTTTGTTTCCGTTGTTGTGTCAGTGTTGTTTCCTTCATCATTTCTGTACCTCACGAGGTTCGTTTGGCATGCTTTTCCCATATCCACGCCACTTCTATGAGAAGCTACAGGTGAAAACCTTACTGGTCCTTATATTTTGCACACCAGTAGTAAATGATATTCCCTATAAAATGTTTCACGTGTAGTACCTATATGTTCCTAATGATTCCACCTACAAAAGGATATTTGCTTTCATTTGAGCCAGGTAATTAATTATTAATATATTTGTATTGGTAACTCTATAGGAGGTTTCCCGATCAGCTAGTGTATAATCTCTCTATCTCTACTCTACTCTACTCTACTCTACTCTACTGGATAATGACTGGAGGGAGTCCGAGTAGTATGTATGCGAGGAGCATTGTCGAGGTTATGTTATTTCAAGGAGCTGGGTATATTCGTGCCATGTGTACACCATGTCCAAAATTTTCATTACTTCATACATGTCCTCCCCTTTTCTTACTACTGAATACATCATGAATAGTATAACTAATAGAACAAACTTTCCGCGAAAAGACCTAAACCTCCCAAACACTTCCTCGTCCATTTCACAAATATACATGGTCTCAGTTCCAACTTCAGTAAAGTCCATTTCCGCTTATATTCCGCCAAACACCACGTACGTTTTCTGACGGAAACCCAGTTATTGGTTAATTCAACCACTGCTCATCTCAGTTGTCATAATTAATCATTGTATGACTACTTTCGCTTGAAAGGTGGTACTTGGTGCATATCTCCGCTCTAATATTCCCTGTCAGAGACTTAGTGATTTGCAATCCCCTCTTTTCGACCTTCTCTGGCTCAAAATCTTTCTATCACATTCTGTCAAATTCATCTGTTGCCTTTATCGTACTCCCAACTCCATTAATCGCTTGGACCTCTTTGACTTCATCTGTTTGAAACTTGACTTTCTCCATTTCGACTTTCCTAACAGTGAGGTAATTTTCCTTGGTGATTTTAATGTTCACAACTCCAGCTGGATTCCGTTTTCTAGTCACACAGACCCAGCTCGTCGAGAAACCCAGACTTTTGCAATTACTAATGACCTAGCACAGATTGTTCATTTATCTACCAGAATACCAGGCAATGCTAAACACACAGCCAACGCGCTTGATCTTTTTCTCACAAAAAGGCTTTCTAAGTACACGGTCGAGATGAGTGGTCCTCTAGGCACCTCATCAAATCAGGTCACAACTTTGTAGTCTCTTCTCCAACGGAGTCTTTCTCTGGTTACCATTCTCAATCTCGTGTTATTTGGCATTTACAAGAATGCAAAATGGGATGATCTGCGAGATTTATTTTTTTTTTCTTGGTCGGATTACCGTTTCAAATCTTCTGATGTTAACATTTGCTCAGATCGTGTCAGTGAAATTATTCTTGTAGGAATGGATATACTTTGTCCCACACTCCACTTTAAAATCTCGTCCTTTATCTAAACCTTGGTTTTCCAATAAATGCGCTAAGGCTGTTCAACATAAGAATGTTGCATATCGCAATTAGCTTGTATCCAAACCTGCAGGTTAATTTTCTGTCTGCACCAAAGCTAGCAACAACTGTAAAGCAGTTATTACTCGGTCCAAACTAGATTTCGAACACGCTAAGAGTAGAAAAGTTGCTTCTTGTCCAAATGGTAGTCGAGCATTCTGATCTCTAGCCAAAGCTACTGGTTGCTAACCTTGGCCCATCTATATTTTCACTTTTGTCAAAACCGGATGGTTATGTTGCCACTTCAGCCAAAGATAAAGCTGACCTGCTAGCATCCCACTTTTCTTCTAACTCGTGTATTGATGATGATGATCTTAGTACACCACCTCCTACCATTCCTAGCACACTCCATTCAATGCCGTTAAAAAGATGTCAGAAGAATTTTGACCAGTCTTAATGCAAGAAAGCGCCAGGTCCTGATGGTACTCCTGTTCCGTGTCGCCTTTTTTCACGTTCTTATTCCAAAGTGTTTTCCCTTCTGCTTAGAAATTTGCCTATATCCAGCTAGTTCTTAATAAGGGTGATAAATTCCTCCAATCCATTTATCGTCCAATTGCACTTACCTCTACTCTTTCTAAAGTAACGGAGAACTCTATTAACCTCCAACTCTTTAACTATCTAGAAACCTTTTATCTGATCAAGGATCGCCAGTATGCATGGCTCTCTGTCTTCTAACTTCTCTGCTAATGCAGGTGTTTCCCAAGGTTCAGTTCTTTCTCCCACTCTTTTCCTCTTGTATATTAATGACCTTCTTCCATTGACCGGAAATCCTATCGATAGTTTTGTTGATGATAGCGCATTGAATTCTACCTTACAGTTTGAGAAACTTTGTGCATGGCAGCACAAACAGCTTGAACCTCTCCAATATCCACTACCAATTCCATAAATGCTGATCTCTATGTAATTTTCTACTGGGGCAAAGATAACTTCGTTGATTTTCAATCCTTCTAAAACTCACTCCTGTCTTATATCTCGCAAAAAGGAAGGATTCTTCTGCTCCTATGCTTATCTCCAATGACACTCATTTTTCTAGGCAAGATAATATATCTCTGTTACGGATTACCTGTCTTCTAATCTATCTTAGCATAAGCACACTCAAAATATTGCTTACTATGCTTCTAAAAATCTGAGTTTTCCTTTTCGCTCTCGGCGTTACTTTTCTTCCAAACTACTGTTCCCACATCTGGATTGGTGCCTCCAAAACCTCTCTCAGGCTTCTAGATTCCATTCAAAAGGGGGCAGTTAGATTAATTAAAGACCCATCTCTAATAAAGTCTCTCTACTCACTGCTCATAGACGTTCTGTTTCTGCTGCGTGCCTTTTCTATAGATACTTGCACGGGCACTGATTTTCTGAATTGGCTTCTGTAAATAAGCTCTCTGAATCCGCTCTGAATTGGCTTCTGTAAATCCAAAGCAACCTGAACACGTGCCGCAACCAGGAAGTATCCTTTGACTGTCCAACTTGAAGCTCACAGAAACAACTTTTCTTCTTACTCATTTCTTCATTCAGCTTCCGTTTTCTGGAACAACCTTTCTTCATACATATTTCCTGAAAATTACAATCTACAGAAATTCAAGTCTAATGTCAACAAGTATTTATTTCCTCTTCTCAACCTTCAACCCATGCACGGTACTAAGTACTATAGGTTCTCAAAAACCTTGGGAGGTGCAATATGGCCACAGAAGCCGATGCGCCAACAACTAACAAAAAAAAAAAAAAAACCCCTATAGGTTCTAATACCTCTTGTGTTTGGGATTTTCATAAAAAAATAATTCGAATTTAATTACAGTATATTACAGTTATATTATTTACATTATTACATTATATTAGTTATGTAATAAGCAATTAGTTAATTACATTATATTACATTATATCATTTACATACATACATATAACAAATATAAATATTCCTGGAAACTTTCTATTTATGTAATTAATCTCGAAATTTAAGTATGAATTTCAATCTATTCAGTATCATTGGTATATATTATCCTAAGAATTAATTTCATTTTGTGTACTGTTTATAAAGTATTTGTACAATCTCCTAGCCCATAGGCCGTACAGGAGGTGAGCCTATGGTCAATTAACAGATAAAATAATGTTTTACAGAGCTCTTCAGTGGCTGGCTATGATCCTGAGATGATGGGTGTGAATACGTGTTTACTACACATTGGAAAATAGAGTCCATAGGTTGCTATAAAATGTTGGGCTGGTAATGTGGAATTTTATAATATTCTTAATTTTATACGGTTAATTCTGAATCGCTGGGTTTTTTTTTGTCACATATTAAGTGACAAATTTAGCTAATTGTGAAAAATTATGTCAAACCGTGAGTTAAAAATAACAGATTAATGTTTTCAAGTAGATGCCCCTTTCAATTGATCGTTGCGAGTAGCAGTGATTGATAATGTCTAGCTCGCTATGATCTGGCCTGACGTAGCCGAGTGGTCAGGAGCGAGAGTGCATAGCACGCGTTCTTTGAATACCCCGGGGTTCAAGCCCCTGAATACGATAAATATTTCTATTGACGATTTATTTTACGTAAACTCTACTGACTTGGTTGTCGTGCCGGAGTATAAGCAGAAAATTTTTTAGTCTTAATTAGGATGTTTATGCCCCCCCCCTCCCGCTGTTTTAATATCGGGAACTCGTTTTCCGATTTTAAAACAACGGTAAGTGGGGGGGGGGTAACACCCTAAGACTAACAATAGTGGGTTAGGAATGCGACGAGAAATCGGAAGGCATACCCGCTTGTAAATATTAACCAAATAACAAGTAGAAATGAATTGCAATAGAGGTTTCTGTTACATAATTGAGTGAGTTTGTAATTAGGTCGTATACAAACAGATAAGTTTATGACAAAAAATATTCTGAAGTTTTGTTTTTGAGAAATAAAGAAAAAACTGCTTTTTATACCTTTAACAACTCCGACAAAAATGCAAAACTTATGTTTTGTTTTCACAAGCTACTATAAAAATTAGCTATCAGATCACATTCACTGGGAGAACGGCATCTACACAGTTATGCAACAGAATTCGATTATTTAAGTCTTCCCTTTTTCTGTCTTTGAGAAAAGCACACGCCAGCTTTTATTTGTTGGCAACAGGATCTGATATTAGTGTAGAAAACGGATCACATACTGAATGCAGAACCTTAACCTCCGGTAGGCGAACAATAAACAACTGTTTTACTGCTTGTTCGTTCGAGTGTCGTCTTCTCCTGTAATTCCCGCATAGTTCCAACATCTCCACGCTTGCCTTCACATTGTCACAACCATCGAATCACATTTTACCGAAATGTCTTTTCGGGGACGATGTTTATATTCATAACTTCAGTTCGCAATAAAAATATTTTTTCATCGAGAATGAATACTTTCTGTCGCGGCACTTCCTTTCTGTGCTTTTTCTAGGGTATAACATATGAAAATTCGTCTCTTTTCAGATCCGTCTTCGCTAACTTTAATTACACACGCAGTTTTGTCGATTTTTTTACAGTTACAATAGTTTGCAACAATAGTGTGTAACAATAGTTTTGTTACAATAGTTTGCATAAAGTTAAAATAGTTTGCAACAATAGTTTTCACAAAGTTAAAATAGTTTTTTTTTTTTTTTATGTGTACTCCAAACACGAGAGGTATTAGAACCTATAGTACTTAGTACCGTGCTTAGGTTGGAGGTTGAGAAGACGAAAGAAGATATTTGTTGACATTGGACTTGAACTTCTGTAGATTGTAATTTACAGGAAATACGTATGAAGGAAGATTGTTTCAGAAAACGGCAGTTGGATGAATAAATGAGGAAGATGAAAAGTTGGTTCTGTGGGTTTGAAGTTGGATAGTAAATAGATGTTGGCTGGTGGTGGCACGTGTTCGGACTGTTTTGAAAGAGAGAGCGGGAATTATAGAAGCCAATTCAGAAGAACAGTGCCCATGGAAGTATCTGTAGAAAAGGCATGCAGCAGAAACAGTACGTCTATGAGAAAGCGAGTTGAGAGACTCTGTTAGAGATGAATTATTAATTAACCTAACTGCCCTCTTCTGAATGGAATCAAGAAACCTGAGAGAGGTTTTGGGGGCACCACCCCAGATGTGGGAACAATATTCCATGGCAGGGTGGATTTGCGATTTATACAGAGTGAGCAGCTGTTTGGAAGAAAAGTAGCGCAGAGAGCGAAAGAGAAAACCAAGTTTTTTAGATGCAGAGGAAGCAATATTTGTAATGTGCTTGTGCCAAGAGAGATTAGAAGTCAGAGTAATCCCCAAAAGAGATATATCATTTTGCCTAGAAATCGGAGTGCCACTAAAGATAAGCATAGGAGTAGAAGAATCCTTTTTGTGAGATATAAGACAAGGCTGAGTTTTAGAAGGGTTGAAATCAACTAAGTTGCTTTTGCCTCACTGGAGAATTACCTGAAGATTGGCATTTAAGGAATTGGTAGCAGATTTTCGACAAGTTGAAGCTGATTGAGCAGGACAAGGTTTCTCAAAATGGAAAGTGGAATTCAATGTGCTATCATCGGCAAAACTATGGATAGGATTTCCAGTCAATGGAAGAAGGTCATTAATATACAAGAGGAAAAGAGTGGAGGAAAGAACTGAACCTTGGGGTACAGCGGCATTAGTGGAGAAGTTAGAAGACAGAGAGCCATCACCCTCAGTGAGCGATCGGAGAGAAAACTGGATAACCAATTACTAAAAACAGTTGGACGCTTGTTTAGAAACCTTTATGCCAAACACGACCAAAAGCCTTTGAGATGTCAAGAGCAATTACTTGTGTTTCACCGAACCTTTCCATTGAATTAGTCCATAAATGGGTAACATAAGCCAGAATATCACCAGTGGATCGACACTGACGGAATCCATACTAGCGATCGTTGATCAGACGGAAGGTCTCTAGGTAGTTTAAGAGTTGGCGGTTAATTGATTTCTCCATTACTTTAGAAAGAGTAGAAGTAATTGCAATGGGATGATAACTGGATGGGAGGGATTTGTCACCCTTTTTAGGAACTGGCTAGATACGAGCAAATTTCCAAGCAGAAGGAAAAACACATTTGGAATAAGAAAGTGAAAAAAGGCGGCAAAGAATAGGAGTAAGTTCAGGAGCACAGGTTTTGAGAACAAGTGGAGAAATACTATCAGGACCTGGAGCTTTCTTAGCATCAAGATTCATCAAAATCCTTCTGATATCCTTTTGACGAAAGACCACGGGAGGCATTGAATGGAGCGTGTTGGGAATGGTGGGAGGTGTTTTACCAAGATCATTAATACATGAGCTGGAAGAAAATTGGGATTCTAGCAGGTCAGCTTTATCCTTGGCTGAAGTGACAACAGAACCATCTGGTTTGGACAGAGGTGGGAGCAGAGATGGGCAAAAGTTGCGGCCAATAGCTTTTGCAAGAGACCAGAATGCTCGGCTACCATTAGGGCAAGAAGCAAGTTTTCTACTCTTAGCCTGTTCAAACTCTAGTTTGGACTGATTAATAACTGCTTTACAATTGTTGCTAGCTTTGGCGTAGGCAGAAAATGAAACTGAAGAATTATAAACAAGCCAATTGCGATATGCAACATTCTTCTCTTGAACAGCATTAGCACATTTATTGGAAAACCAAGGTTTAGATAAAGGACGAGATTTTAAAGTGGAGTGTGGGATAAAGGATTCCATTCCTGCAAGAATAATTTCACTGACACGATCTGAGCAAACATTGACATCAGAAGTTTTGAAACAGTAATCCGACCAAGGAAAAGAAGAAAAGTCTCGCAGTTCATCCCATTTTGCATTCTTGTAATGCCAAACAACACGAGGTTGCGAATAGTCATGAGATAAAGGTTCCATTGGAGAAGAGACAATCACCAAGTTGTGATCTGAAGTGTCTAAACTACCTCTCATTTCGACCGTGTACTTAGAAGGGTTGTTTGTGAGAAAAAGATCAAGCGTATTCATCAGGCTGATGATTAGGATTGTCCGGTATTCTTGTAGGTAAATGAACAATCTGTGCAAGGTCATTAGTAATTGCAAAAGCCTCAGCATCTCGACCAGCTGGGTCGGTGTGACTAGAAAACGGAAGCCAGCTGGGGTTGTGAACATTAAAATCACCAAGGAAAATTATCTCACTGTTAGGAAAGTTGGACTGGAGAAAGTCAAGTTGCAAAGAGAGGAAGTCAAAGAGCTCCAAGTGATTAGTGGAGTTGGGAGAACGGTAGAGACAACAGATGAATTTGACACAATGAGGTAGAGAGAGAGATTTTAAGCCAGAGAAGATCAAAGAGAGGAAATTCCAAATGCCAAGTCTCTGACAGGGAATATCAGAACGGACATATGCACAACAAGTACCACCTTTGAGGCGAAAGGAATTATATAGCGAATAATTTGGGCAACTGCGATGAGCAGTAGTTGAATCAACCGATAACTGAGATTCTGTCAGAAAACGTACATGGGTTTTGGCAGACTGCAAGTGGAAATGGACATCGTTGAGATTAGAACTGAGACCACGTATATTTGTGAAATGAACTAGGAAATGTTTCGGAGGTTTGATCTTTTAGATAAGCAGATAAGCTTACTCTTTTAGTTTTACAATTCATGGTGTATTCAATTATAAGAAAAAGTGGGGGGATATGCTGTATGAAGTAGTGCAATTTTTGGATATGGCGTACTCATGGTAAAACATATCAAGATCCTTGACATAACGTGGCCTCGACAATGCTCCCCGCATACACACTACTCGGACTCCCTCCAGTCACTATCTGGCAGGGTAGAGGTAGCAAGATTTATACACTAGCTGATCCAGGAGCCTCCTAGAGAGTTACCAATAGGTTCGGTCCGGTGTATTAACTAGCGGCCGGCCTGCGAACACTGTTTTAGAGCTGTACCCTCGAAATGTAAGGAATATTGGATCTCGCCACGACGTTCATCGTAATCTCAAAAGTCATCAATCATACTGCATGATGGAAGAGATAGGGAAAGGTTGAGTGGAACTTAGCTCTAGAGACTAAACATGGGTTCCACCACTTCAAGCCTCCAATAAGCAAAGTGGTGGTATTTCACCGGTTGATGAGTCATCTACCACCTAGTACTGCCTAGTAACATAGAGGGTCGGCGTTCCTCCATGTGGTGTGGGCGCCACACCTCGACCCCTGCTTACGTTGGTTCACACCTGGGTGGTCACCCACCATGTACTTGTGCATGGAGGTTATACCCAGGATTACTAACAGTCCCACCATCGTGAAGGTGCAAGCAGAGGATTTGGCTGTCACAGACCGTCCGGACTTCGCCGAAATTGGGTCCACTTGACTTGAGTGTCACCCGAATATCAGTTCCATCAGCGTTTTAGACTCCCAGGTAGCAAGTACAGCTTGTCTGGCATATCTGAGAGAATGTGTGACAACCTCAAGGACCAAAGTTTGCGGAATGTGATATCAATGCCTTTCACATAATGAAATGAAATTAAAACACTAAAAGTTTCAAAAGGTATTGCAAGGTATTAATTTTAGCAATAATCAATGAACGCTTATTATGTTATTAGTTACGCAACCACTACGTTTGAGAAGATGTACCATACCTTTTAAGAAGTGTATAATACACAACACTGTTTTGTTCTGCCTGTCAGCGACTGTTTAAAACCTTTGACTCAGATCCTAAATTCTTTTGATGATGAGGTATACTCGTATTAAACTTGAGACTGTTCTGCTAACAAATTTCAACTTTCAAGCGAATTTCAGCTTGAGTTATGAGTGGCAGAAATTATGCCATTTTGGAGGAGACGAAATAATATAAAGCTCATCATAATATGAAGCTGTTTACATTCCATTTTTGCGCTTATGTAAATATGCGCAATTATTGCAGTAGTTCAGGAGCCACCCCCATACTTGCGTTCCCCTTACTAAAATCCACTACTGTTTTCAATATTCATAAGGTTTTTTTCGAAGGATTTTCAACGCAAGGGTGTTTATCAAAACACCCTTGCTTTGTTTTGATAAACGATACGCATAACACTTATGCTTCATTAAAAGTTTTAATTTTTGGTGTACTTTTTTTTTTCACTGTCTATAGGTGTTAATATTCATAGAGTGACCTCATTTGGTTGATTTCAAATTAATTTGGATTTTCCTTTGCCGTTAACATATTATCGGAAATATCGTGCCCGATTCGTTAATGTTCCCTCAAAAGATATTCTAGACATCTTTGTGTAATTTAAAGCTTCCCTTTGCATATATATATATATATATATATATATATATATATATGCAAAGGGAATATATATATATATATATATATATATATATATAAATTATATTCGTGTCTATTTTTGTTGTTGTATTCGGGGCATCGGCGACTAAGGCCATATTGCTGTGTGTATATTGTCTTTAAATTGTGTGTGTTCTGTGGTTAATTTCAGTTTGCTGGACGAAAAACCCAATTTTCCGTGGGAAAAAACCATGCTACCCTCGCCTGAGACCGACTAATTCAGCCGCACTGTGAAAAAGACCCATAAAAATTGCTCACGTCATCAACAAGATTCGAACTCAGGTCTTTTCCACCTCGTGTGAGGAGGATGGCGATTTTACCAACTGTGCTACCCATGAAGGTACATATAGTGTAAAGTATATAAAGCTGAATATTAATGTACACTTAATGATCGATGAAACTGACTCCCGATATTATAGTGGAGAATGAACTATTTCAACATAAAAGACGAGCTCAGCCGCCGCCAGCAGTGTGCTTACGTGCAATATTTCTAAACTGATAACTGTATCAAGTATGGGAAAACGCTTTGAGCTATCAATCTAAAAGAAAGATGAGTGTAAGTATTAGAAGGGCACAACCAGTCTCATTTCCCCCCCCCCTTGGAATAGCACCTCTAGTGGGCTGTTGTTGTGAGGGTATATTATGGACTGGAAAATGGAGACAAGGCAATTAGTCATCACAAACGATATGATGACAAGATGAATGTACGACACATGAGAAGAGGTAGAACGTTCAGTGCATTGTATCAGTCTATTGGAGACATCTCGGAATATAATACTGGAATGTCCAAACCCATTTCCGAAGGGAAAATGCATGAAATGCGATATACGAGACGGCCACCGTAGCCGATTGGTCACGTGCCAGGGTGCAGAAGAACACGTGCTTTGAGTGACGGGGATTCAGGCCCGTGACTGTTAAATACGATGCTGTTTCCTGTATTCTCTCTGTGTTGTGAACTCCTCTGACCGCGTGGCTAGAGGAATATAATCAGATAGTTTGTTTTTTATTTTTATTTATTACGCTCCAAAAAAGCATGGCACACGTCAGTTTCATAGCGATGTCAGTGCCACTCACTTCAATAGCATATCGGTGCCCTTTAGCCTCTATGACAAACGCCATTCTCCTGTGCAGCCATTTTACCAACGAATGACAAATTACAGCGGGTATAGTTCTCCATTCCTCCTGCAGAACAGTGACAAGCTGAGCTACCAATGTGAGATGTGTTGATCTGGCTCTCATCCACAACATCCAATAGCTGTTCCATAGGGTCAAATGCGACGGCCATTCCAATGTCAGTACGTTCATATCTATGAACCATTCTCGAACAGCAATGTCCGTATGGGGCATTAACCTGTTTATACTAACCTGAACCCGTACCAAAGAACTACCACATCACAAGGAATATAGAATTGTAGAAAATGCGTACATGGTTCCCCGCACAACTACCAAAGGTCCTAAGCCATACCGTAACTCCACGTCTTCAGAACTGAACACCATCGTTGGTATGATGCACTCCAGCAGCAGAGGTTCTCCAGGTATCCTCCATACACTCACACTCGCACATCTGCTCAGAATAGAGTACAGAGAGATTCGTTGCTCAATGAATCGATATCTACTTCTCAATTAGAGCATTCAAAGCACCATACGAAATGAGACCGAGCGGTGTTTGTGGTTGGTGACGCTTGGCTTAGGTGCTGTTCCTCTCCCATGAAAACCGAGCCTGTATGCAGTATGTTCATATAGACCTCAACCACTGTGGAGGCCTTAAACTCTCTTGTTGATGTTTAGCAAGGATGCCTGACGAGACTGTCGTACTACCCTTCCGAATATCCCTACTCACGTGGGGTGAGTTTCCGTGGTCTACCTGTGTTTTTCTGAATGGTGGTGGTTGTCCTGCTTTCATTCCATGAAAATATCACCCACGGTCGAGTTTGAATGGTGCAGGTTGTTAAAAATTGCACGAATCTACAAATGAGCAATGCGACATCTGAAAATAACACCCCTCTCGAATACCAAAAAACATGCAACAATCTATAAAATGTAACAAATAAAACATTATTAGAGTACATTGGTAAAAAAAAAAACAAACAATTGTATAGCGAAAAATTTTATAAGTTGAAAGCTAAATGTAAGAATAGATATAAAAGCGATAAGAATATAGATAGAAGAACAAAAACAAAATATACCGATAGACCTGTAGGCGCGATCAGATCCTTCATCGAATCTACGTTTCGTCGGTTGACGCGAGAATTTTAGTATGCTTATCCAGACGCACAAGACCTTTTTTCTAACAACCCTTTCAAAAGCAGTCAGCTCGGATGTACGTGCTGCCAGGGCGAGAACAGTTCACTTGTGTGGCTCATACGCCTTCCTGATATACCGAGTAACTCGTTTATCCGGGAAAGTCCAAAGAACTATGAAAACACAATGTCCGAATGTTTTCCTTTGAAGGGCAGCGTATCTTTCACCAGTTGGTGGAATATCAGCAGAAATTCAAGGTCGGCATCAACTTATATAATCGACATCAACTGGTTGAATGATGTCACGATTGAACAGTCAGTGATATGCTTTGTTCAGACAGCGAAGACTGGGGACAGCAGTGTCATTAAAAATAAATCTTTATCTATCAGAGCCTATAAGTAACAATGAGAAGGTACATTATCTCATTTGGAAGTTTTTATTTACAGTACTCTGTTACAAATGCACAGATATCTTTCAGCTGTGGACTATCTAAACATTACTGCCGATGAAGTATAAACGTCGACATTCGTATTGTTCTCCAACTGCGATGGCATCTTTCAATAGAACACTGTCCTATATCACCATGCGAAACGCGCGCAGAGCATACAGTCGGAAAGCCTTCAGTCTCCCTTGATTCGCCAATCCCCACTTCTCCATGCCATCTAATATATATGGTATGAAGCGAAATAGGCTTCACGACACGTGAATCCACTACCGGACACAGAGCAAATGTTGGGCTCTGCGGGCACAATGGTTGTTCATAATTTCGGAAGTGTGTCGTTATCTCCTGATATCCGTCACAGCACGTTCAATCTGTTCATCAGCATCCAAATATCAGCGTCTAAACCCGCTAATATCGAGTGCACATATGTTGTCAAAAGAGTATACATATATATTATAATTAATTCCTTGGATTTGTATTGTTAAGTTTTTTAAATAAATACCGGAAAGTCTTTGTTGAGACAGCCATGCGCAGTAAAAAAGATTACTTTCTTAAAACACCAAGAGGAACATTTTTCGTAACCAGTTGTGAAACGACATCAGTGTGATTAATTTAGTCATTGTTACGAAGCGAGTCACAGTAAATTAATTCTGCGATGAACAGACCCAGTACAATTGGATTCGATCTGATCTCGCTCACGAAAATAATTTTGGGCCATGTAAGATTTCTTTCACTTACAGTTTTTTTAGCGTACTTTCGTGAAAAGATATTTCGTCGCTAACTGTTATAAATAAAGGAATCAACTAAAGACTACACTCGGCATTAAATACACGTATTATTTCTCGTGGTCAGGATTCAATATATCGAAAGGGCAACGAAAGGCACTTGCGCTTCTTGGAATCAGAGAAAAATGATGGCTGCTTTTATTAATATTGTATTATTATTATTAGTAGTATTAGCCATATAGCGCAAGGAAGACACGCGCTTCTGCTGTACCGGCCAATTAAAAAAAAAGAAGAAAAAAGGAGATAAAATAAAAATTATGCGCTTTCCTCGACATGTAGGTAACTACAGTTGACCTCTGAATTTCTTCAAATTGTCAGCCTCAACTACCTGCGGAGGCAACTTGTTCCAGTAATCAACAACTCGCTTGCTAACAGAACTTCCTACAATCTAGCCTAAACCTCTTCCCGTGTAATTTGAATTTATAGCCCTAGTCCTGAATTCTTTGTAACAGTGAAAATTCAGCTTTCATTTTACTAAGTCCTCGAAGAGCCTTATAAACGTCAATAAGCTCCGCCCTCTAAGGTGCCTTGTTAGCAAGCTTTGTAGCCCACATAACCTAACTCTTTTCTCGTACGGTTGCCCTTCTGCCAAACTCACAATGCAAGTTGGCCGTCTTTGGACCCTTTGAAGAAGCTCAATGTCTTTTTCCGATGACGTCTCCATATTTGGACACAGCATTCGAAATGCGGTCTTACAATTGCCTTGTACATTGGGATTATGAACAGGATAATGTTCTATAAATCATCGATAGAACATCATGGACTTTACTGGCCGCCTCCTTACTGCTCAGAAAACTTCGTATCTTTCCGTATCGTAACTCCCAGATCCCTTTCTTCTTCTACTGTTTTTAATTCAACTCCACCAAGTGTATAATTTATTCTAGGGTTGCCATTTCTCAAGCATAAGACCTTGCATTTTTGTTACATTAAAAGACAGCTGCCACTTTTCTGATCATTCGTGAAGCCTGCTCAAGGTCGTCCTGAAGAAGCGCTGTTTGGCACTGATCATTAACGACTCTACCAATCTTTACGTTGTATGCAACTTTTGACATCATTCCCTTCATCCCTTCGTCGATGTCGTTTACTTGTAAGTGTCCAAGAATCGATCCTTGGGGACTCCACTCCTGACGTTATACCAATCTGAAGAATATCCATTAATCACAACCCTCTGCCTTCTGCCCTGCAGCCACCCAGATAATTCATCATAGAATCTTTTCAATAATCCCAACATACAGTATTTCCCATATTAGAATCTTTTCAGTAATCTCAACTGTATTTCAGCTTATACAATAACCTCTCATGAGAGACTGAGTCAAATGCCTTACTAAAATCCAAATAAACTATGTCGAAATTGTTCTCTACATCCAGCTCCTGAGTAACTGTGTCAAAATACCAGGTTAGTTAGACATGTTTTTCCCTGCCACTGAAGTCAGACTAACCAGTCTATAGTTGCCGACTTCACTATTAAAACCGCTTTTATGTATTGGCGATACGTTGGCATTTCTCCAAATCCAAAGGAATCTCTCCCGAGTCCAATGACACCCTCATAATTAACTTTAATGGTTTAATACACTCTCTGGCCGCTTCTGTAAAAATTACTGGATATATGCCATCAACTCCAGGAGCCTTATTGCGTTTAGAGTCAAAAGTTTTTCTAATAAACAGTCATCTGTAAAGTAATTTAAATGATATTTATTAATAAATGAATATTTCATATATGTAACATGTTTCTTTGACTTCGAAAATATCATTAGGATTTTTTTCTCCTTTTATCAAATTGGTTTTTCTTTATCGCTGGAAGACTGCCCTCGAACACTCTTGATTAGGGGATTAGTAACAAGTAATGGCCAGTAGTTCAGTTCTTTTCTCTGTACTCTGCTGCGCAGCAGCAGCAGCAGCTGCAGCAGGGTACAGAGGACACACGATATGTGGATACTTTGCTTAGCATCCAACCTATTCCCTTAATTAAAATTTTTCTTATTCATACAAAATCTATACAGATTAAAACTGGTACGAGTGTATCAGGTGGAAGATGATCTTCCTTAATATTCATTAGCAGCAGTTTCTCATTCTTCCTAAGATGCAACTTTTCCATTTCTTGATAAAAAAAAAAAAAAAAACTACGCCCTTACTTTCAAAATCAACTTCTGTCTTCTTGAAATTTATGACATTGCTAATTAAATCACTGCAATGATGTATGCAGTAGCAGGCTGCATACCGCTTTGTAACTTTGCCGCAGAGTAGACTGCGGAGGAGCCCGTGAGTTTTCATTATATCTCACGAGACACGACTCGCCTGGCCCTTTTGTGATCCGCTATTGGAAACTACTATGCATAAAACGAAGTGGGAGATGTAAAAAAAAAAAAAAAAAAAAACAGGCAAATAATGAAATACACAGTGGCATGCAAAATAAGCTTAAGTAAAGTAGCCTGTGCGAAATACTTTTGGGTGCCTAACAAATCTGCCATAAAATAAAATAAATATTAAAATAAATAAATCTTTACTGCATCCTTAGAGGGAAAAGGGATACAAAGTATACAACAATACCCATAACGGCAACATGCCAGGGGTTTAACGAAAAAACAACAAAAATTTATTAGACCATAGCTCTTACTGAGAATATGAGCGTCTGGCTGAATGGAGATTAAGTAGACCTATACACACACATAAACACAGCCCGTCAAGAAAGTTTGAATTTCTGCAGAAGGACTGTCTACAAATATATAAAATTAAAGCAAAGCGTAAATCCAAATTACAGTAACCATACATTATACTATGATTAAACTGCATTACTTACAGAAGTGATCTTAACTGCTCAACAAAATGCTTCCTAATTAAATTACGAAGACTTTTGTTGCAAAGGTCAGGTCAAGTTTATCAACTCTTATCTAGGTAAATTCGGTTAGAGAAGGGAGAGAGCTATTGTTGTATAGCTTCACAGTCGTAAAGATGTTGAACTGGTGTTGAACTCCTAAGTAATTCATTAAGTCGTTTATATTACTAAAAAAAACCACAGAATCGCCCTCAGAAAAGTAGGAGACTAGTTCTCGTTCTGTGTCTGTACCATGAGAAAAACGTCCCACGTGTTAGAAGATTTAAGTCTAGGAGTTCTAGAGATACCAGATTGGTAAATTTAGAACTATTACCAGATCATTAAGTTCGTGCTATGAAAACAGTTGAGGGCTGAACTCAATGTCTCCAGGCGTGTAGACTTCAGTTTCATCTTCATAATCTTCACTTTCATCTGCTACATTCTCCAATATACACTAGTGTTCAAAGAAAGTGAATCACCCTTTAAAATTACAATTGTCGTCTGAATAAAGTAAGTATATGGCAATATTTCTTACGGATTGCATCAGATAAGATTGACACGCGTAGGTGATGACGTAATATTGCATCGGCTGTTACTTTCAGCTATATAAGTACGCTCTGCAAGAGTTGCAGTCATTCCTTGCTTGTGTCAGAATGGCGAGTTACGTGCAGTTGACGCCACGAAGAAAGAGTGCTATTGTTGCTTTACGTGAGGAAGGATGTTCTTCACGTCATATTGCTTATAGAGTGTTTGCAATCAGTAGACAGTGAATAGATTTCTTTCCAAACTCAAGAATACTGGTTCTGCTGATAGGAAAAAAGGAACCGGACGCAAACGAGTCTCTACGCCAAAAAAACAAAAAACAGGACCGCGTTTTGA
Organism: Mastigoproctus giganteus; assembly: GCF_048544385.1. Classification (NCBI taxonomy): domain Eukaryota; kingdom Metazoa; phylum Arthropoda; class Arachnida; order Uropygi; family Thelyphonidae; genus Mastigoproctus; species Mastigoproctus giganteus. The sequence goes on from NC_143575.1 coordinate 213,966,719, forward strand.
AGCGCTTATGCCTTAAAAACCGTAAAGCTTCTTCGTCTGAGCTGAAAAGAGAATGGGAAGAACATACAGAAATGGTAGCAAGTGCAGTAACAGTCAGAAGACGCCTCTTCAAAAATGGACTTGTAGCCCATCGTCCTAAGAAGAAGCCCCTCCTCACACATAAAAATGAAAAAAAGCCCGATTAATTTGTGTAAAGAGCATGTAAATTGGATCCCCGAGCAGTGGAAGTCAGTTATTTTCTCGGATGAGAAGAAATTCAACCTGCATGGCTCTAATGGGAAACTATTCGCCGTAGACGTGGTGAAGAATACCATCCAGGTTGTATGGTGTCTACAGTACAATTCCCTACCAGCCAAATGATATGGGGATGCATTTCGTAGGAGTATGTCACCTGTAATTTATAAAAGGTTCCGTAAATGCCAATGGATACCTGGCTATATTGGAAGGCAAATTGCTGCCAACCATTAGAAACCATTTCAACCTGCCAAGTAACTACATCTTTCAGGACGACTCTGCTCCTTGTCATCTGAACGACAAAAATAAATAAATCTTTACTGCATCCTTATAGGGAAAAGGGATACAAAATATACAATACCCATAACGGCAACATTGGTTTTTTTTATGTTTGTTAAAGAGCACAGGGTATTCGAGAATCTCGGCTGAGGGGGAAGAATTTGTCGGTTCGCCTCTGGTGGAGCATTAATCATTGTTACATGGTTTGCTATCACTGTTTGTTTAAATTGTCTAACTTTAGCATTTGCCAGCTGGGAACGGCAGAAAAACAAATTCGTCCGCAGGTTTCTGCTGGGATAGCAGTGTAGTACTCCCCAGTATCGTACCGAATCCTTGGAATTTCTAACAAACTACCTACACTTCAAGCTTCCGCATGTAGAGGTTAGATGGTATTAAATCGGGACACAAGGGAGAGGACTAGTCTGTATTTTCTCTAATCACCTTCCTAGAAAGCTAACGTCAAGGTAAGCTGTAACATTATAGTGGGGGTATGCCATTTTGCTAGCAGTGTAAGTAAGCAATTCTATTGTTACTTTAGCTTCATTTCTGCATTAGAGGTTCGACAGTAATGTGTTTACATTTGTTACGGGTGAAAAATGGTTGGAAGAACAGTCCATTACAACTCTTAGCTGGCCAGGAAACAGCCCGGACCTGAATCCTATAGAGAACTGTTGGCATCGTGTGGAATCTGCATGGAAGTTGCCAGAAAGAAACCAAAGACCCTTCGTGAAATTCAGGAAGCTATGATTCGTGTTTGAAACCACGAACTATTATTTTATTATTATTATTATTAGCTGCATGGTGCAAGGAAGCCTGAAGCTTATGCTGCACCAGTCAAAAATTCCCGAGTTACCTAAGAGAGAGAGAGAGAGAGAGAGAGAGAGAGAGAGAGAGAGAGAGAGAGAGAGAGAGAGAGAGAGAGAGAGAGAGAGAGAGAGTCAGAAGTAGAAGTAGAAGGGAATCACCAAGAAAGAGAAGAATGATGATATCCAGCTCAGGACCCTGGGTGTGCCAAGCCCATACTCACCAGATGTGAGTCCCTGGGGTTGATTATCTTCAGAAATTGATCTTGTCAATGCCTCGACGGTGTGCTGCTGTCACCAGAGCCAGAGGCGGTTCAACTATATATTAGTTTGCACTTGGTGAACTTTTCATTTCGTTTTACATTTAAAATGATAAACTGAAGCAAATTGAGGGCTTCTGATAGCATTTCTGCCAACAATTTTCGTAAACACGACATAATTGTAGTGTTTACGAAAACTGTTGTATAAAGGTTACAAATGCTCATTTTGGAATATTTTGAGAGCACCTGTGAAATATTACTTATCTTTGCCTTAACTATTAATAAAGATCTTTTGTTTATATTTCTATTTGTGATGCTAGTTATTAATGTAACATACCATCGCGAAAACAGGTTAGAAATGTGAAATTCCTAGGTGATGCACTTTCTTTGAACACCAGTGTAAGTGGAGGGCATGGAATCGGAAGGTTATATCCATATGAAACTGATTAAATGGCAGATGAAATATAATGATACATAGTGCTCTATTTACTATTTGCATTGTATCTCTATACATTAACTAAGCTAAAGCAACAGTCATCATAGGGGTTTGTAGGTTTGTAGAGCTCACTGATAAACACTGCTGCATAGAACTCTCAAGGCCAAGAAACAAATGAGTAAAGGCAGTGTTGCCAAATGTGAAGATTTAGTTTAGAAATTCTCAGCATTTACTCCTAACTTAATACGGTTCATGCCCTCTTGGGGTAGCACAGTTGGTAGGATCGCCGTCTTCCCCACACCGGGTGGAAAAGATCTGAGTTCGAGTCCCGTCCATGACGTGAGGAATTTTTATGGGCCTTTCTAACAAAGTGGCTGAGTTAGTCGGTCTCTGGCGAGGATAACATTGGTTTTTTCTCCAGAAAAAAAAAAAAAACGGTACGTGATAAAAAAAAAAGAAAAAACGAATATCAATTTGTGAAATCAGCGTGAAAAGCTGAGTTAAAAACAGCTATTTACAAACATCGAAAACCATGCAGAGTGCTGTTATAAATTAAACTGTGCGTTTATTAGATGGTGTGCTACCTGAGATCTGATTACCACATCAGCATGTGAGCGCAATATTTTTTCCACCAGCACAATTAAGAGTTAATTTATATGCAAGGTAGTGTCTATTCCATTAATTATAATTTAATTATTTCCATTTCAATGTTTCATACTTAATGGCCATCCCACATAAAGTGCATCATTTACCTTACTTATATGGGATCGCTATAATTCGAGCTGTATTTCTCCTTTCAATTTTGAATTTTCCCGAAATAGGCTCTGTCGTACAACAAAAACCATTCCGAAATTAATCAGAAGTAAATGTTTGCGAATAACTTTTTTAATGAAAGGCGTATGATAATGCTATTCTCTTTTGAGTTTCATTATTAAATTTACAGTAGATCAAATCAAATAATAATATTCTTAATAGCGTGCTTAGTTCAAAAGAAAAATTGTCATGGCAACCACTTACCCACGATAGTGGCGAAGATGAACACACCGATGAGGTAGCTAACAATGGTAAAGAGGTATCTGAAAAAAAAGAACATGATAAGTATAAGCTTGTAAAAGTATCGAGAAAAAAATTTTTAAAGAAAATCACCAAGCTTTCTCTAATCTTATGTGAGATCTTGTTTTTCGGATAGAACTCATGCGTGTAAATCCATTGTTTGCTTAATATTCTGCGTTTCATTAAGGCTCTCTGTATTTGCAAATGACCAATGAGGAAAGCAACCCGAGGGGAAAAAAAATCATGTACTGTTTCTCGAGAATGCTCTGCAACTCTATAAAAGTATTGCGTGATTTTCTTTTTAATCGCTCCAATTTTTACTAATCGTAAGTACTATCTCTACTTACCATAAGTTCAGATTGTACTTACTAAACAAGTTTGAGTAGCAGTGTTACTTTGAATTATTTTAAGATTTTAAAATATTACAGTCATCAGTGGAGTATTTTTTTTTGTCCAAAGCTATTTCCCATAACTATATAGAAAGAGATAAGATAGAGAGAGAGAATTCTTTCAAAATGCCCACAATTAGTATTGGCAAATGAAATAATGAAGCAAGCTTTTGCAGTATCAGGCAAAAAAATCTACCTATCTCATCCATCCAACCCCTTAATAATTTATCTAAATGTTCCTTAAATTTATTGAAACTACCTACTTTCACACCAACCGACGGAAATTTGTTCCAACACGCAATTACTGTCTGGCTGAAAGCAAATTTTCGCACATCCTGCATTCGTCCTTTTCAATTTATGTGTGCTGTCAGAGAGAGAGAGAGAGTAAGAATGCCATCAGCATTTAGTTCACTCAGTACTCTTAAAACACAATATGAGATAACTAAAACGATGCCATTTTTAGCTATTTTAGAGTTTGCTGCGTACTAACATGCTGCTATTGCACAAACTTGTACGTTGTCAAATTTTTACGCAGCCTGAGGTTTAAGCCCTAAAAGAGTTTTAGCCCTTTTAAAACTTAAACACTTCAGTCAGGTGCCCAGTTTACAGGAGCTGCAACTTGCAAATCATGGTAATAGTACCATCCTCGACTAATCTTGTTACTCTTTTTGCACCCGTTCCAACAGAACACATGTTTACTGAGTCAAATGCGACAGTAAATAATATAATCAGTCTTCTGGAGAAATACTATTACTTACCTACCAATATCCTTGCAGTTCAGAAAGAAATTCTCTAATAGAACATTAGTGTTTGTACACAATGAACAATAAGAGTATATTCCTTAAAAGTCACAATGTAGGTGGTATCAATTGTTAGATGAATCACACTTGATTACGTTTAAACTAAGAATTTATTATCGGCGTTTTAGCAAATGACAAGAGGTGTATGTTTCTCCCATAGGCAATGGCTCTCCCGTACCATGACTCCCAGCATAATATAGGATAAAAATCCCATTCCTAAATGTGTCTTCCGACTTGAATACACCCAGCACTAGTTCCTGAACAAAACTGAAAATTTCAATGAAGCTTATACGCCATTCATCATCCCACTGGACTTTTCTTAACACCAATGCAAATGCTGATGATAATGTTATGGCATAGGAGGCACATGTAGCAATAGATGGAGAGTATGGAGCCTGACTTCTCGTCTATTAACAGTGCGCATTGATTCAACCATTTTGGGTCTGATCTCAAAATTTGGGTGCCTGAAACACAGCTGTTAATCACGAATCTGAATCCTGTAGCCAATCAATGGATTGGCTACAGGATTCAGATTCGGGATCGTTCAAATCGCCTTCTTGAGTTCGTCTGGTGTAGAGATGCTGACAAATCCGGTAATCCGGTAATCTATGCAGAATAAATGGATATTTACTGTTTTTACATTATAAGTAAGAGTTTGTAATATGGTGTTTTAAAAATTCTTGTTGGTGTGTGTATTCTTACTTTTCTAGTTATACAGGGTGTCTCAAAAATATTGGTACAAACGTTTAGGGGAGGTAGGTAGCATCTAAAGGAACGTGAATCGCATAGGAATCCATAACCGGAAATTTCACCGTAAGTCGGTACACAGCGCTGTTCATCAGTTCGCGAAAGGGAAAATTTCTGGTTTACTCATTCAAGCAGTAGTCGCCGCACGAAGAGCATGCATCGATATACGAACTGTGAGCTGGCAGACATTCACCTAGTGTATGTATTAGCAGAGGGCAATGGACGAGCCGCTTAACGAATTTATGGAGAACGCTTCCCAGACAGACATGTACTGGACCACCGTTTGTTTGCGCGTGTGCATCAAACTTTGTGCGATTATGGGTCATTTAGAGGTAACAGCAGTAGTGCGGGCAGACCACGTTCGACGCGAACTCCCGTCATGAAAGAAAGTGTGTTGAATACCGTCCAGAATAATCCTACTACTAGCACAAGTGCCGTTGCCTCTGCCTTAGGAGTGTCTCGTTGCAGTGTACAGCGTGTCTGGCACGACGATTCCTTACACCCCTTTCATCTCCAAAGGGTTCAGTTACTGCTCCCCCAAGATCATCCTGCACGTGTGGCTTTTGCGCAGTGGTTTCCCCAAGAAAGTGTTCAAGACTTTAATTTTCCAGCTTATGTTTTGGTCACGGATGAGGCTTATTTCACTCGGGAAGGCTTATTCAATCAGCACAATGCTCATGTATGGACTCACGACAACCCATACAGTGTGCGCCCGTATGCGGCACAACATCGCTTCGCAATAAATGTGTGGGCAGGTATGGTCGGTGACTGCTTAGTCGGCCCATATCTGTTACCATCCCGCACGAACTCCGCTAAATACCCGATCTTTCTTGAACAAGTTCTACCAGGGTTACTTGACGATGTTCCAGGAAATGTGAGACGCAACGTTTGGTTTCAACATGACGGGGCGCCTGCCCATTATGGAAGGTGTGTTCGTGACCATTTGAACAGGCGTTTTGGGCGTATTTGGATTGGCCGTGGTGGACCCGTTGCCTGGCCCCCACGCTCACCTGATTTATCAAGCCTTGATTTCTTTCTGTGGGGGACCCTCAAATCTTTCGTGTATGAATCGCCTGTGGAGACGGAAATGTATCTCGTCTGCGCTGCTGCTACTGTCAAAGAAACTCCAGGTGTTCGACCGTGTCCGCCAATCCATGCTGCGTCGGTGTCACGCATGCATCCCGTCTCATGGTGGAACCGTCGAGCATCTGTTGTAACATCATGAAATGCATCCATCTCGTACTCCATTGTTAATATTATGTCAAACAAATGTTTGCCACTAATTACTGTCTTGTGTCATTTCTGCTTCTTGTACCTCTGCTACTACTTTCCCGTGACGTTTCCGGTTATGGGTTCCTATGCGATTCACACTCCTTTAGATGTTACCTATCTCCCGTAAACGTTTGTACCAATATTTTTGAGACACCCTGTATAACTAGGTGTATAACGAGCCTGTTACTACTGTTAATATATAGTTACCGGTATATATGTTGACAGCAGTAACAGGCTCGTTAAGTTCAATACTTCTGCAACTTGAGAAAACAGAATATTGGTGTAATTTATAATGCACTATGATATTACAAAAAAAAAAAAAAAAATAATAATAATAAATAAATAAATAAATAATAATAAAAAAAAACAACTAAGATTTATTTGGCAAAGAATTTGCAACCCGGTAATAAGCAGTGTTGTGGGATCTACGTCAGTCCTATGTTCCTAGAATAACTGATCTCAACACTCATACAAATTTTCCTTTTTTTTCTTTTTATTTTTTAAAATTTTTAATATTTTTATTTATTTTTCTTTTTTTAAAATTTTTAATTATTTTTTTAATTTTTTAAATTTTTTTTAAAAAAATTTATTATTACAGTATTTAAATTTTTTTCTTTACCATTATTTTTTTACTTATTATTTTTTTTTTTACTTTTTATTTTTATTTATTTTTTTTCTTTTCTTTTTTTTTACTTTTTATTTATTTATTTTTTTTTTTTTCTTCCTCACTTTTTATTTGGCCGACTGGGCTAGCCGGGTGGGTAAAGTGCCTGCCTGGCAACCCAAAGGTCGCGGGTTCGAATCCCGCCTGGGGCTTGGATCAAAGTACTGCAAAAACCTTGGGAGGTGCATTATTGCCACAGAAGCCGATGGCCCAACAACTACCAAAAAAAAAAAAAAAAACATTTTATTTGTATTTATTTATTTTTGCTGGTATCCTGGGTTTGGCCTGCCCGAGGGACAGGATTTTATTATCTAGTTTTTATTATTTACATATATATATTTTTTATTAATTTTTTTTTATTTTTGCTCTGATAATAAGGCAGTAAGAGCTGGTAAACCAGAGGGTTCGAAGGGCGGCCGCCATACATGCCTAGTTGTGGCCTACCTCCCCGTGGTGTAGGCAGGCCTTCCAGGTGATCGCCTGCCTGGTGACAAAACGGCCAGAAACAACTAAACAACAACACACACTGCACGAACATAATTTTACACACATTTGTGGCCTTTTACAGTGCTTTCTGTAATCATGACAGTGTACAAAGGCGGAGATGAACTGATGACGTTCAAGTGCCGTCCTACATAAGACATTTACATGTCTACATACAAATAAGGGGTCTTTTTGTTATTTTATTAAGGAAAGGTAGACAAATATCGTTTATGGGTTTATCTTATGATTGTACTGGAGATATTAAAAAGGATTACTTGACTTACGGCAAGAACATCAGAATTCAAGTACCACAGGTGAAGTAACTAGATTATTTTTACCTGATGTTTTATTCAATATTGACAATAAACTGAACAACTGGTTTTATTTATCAATGGAAACCTCCTACTGTATTTAGTAATCGATCATGGATCCCTTAAATTCAAACTGTTTAAATTTGGTTTGGCAGATCAGCCATATTGCACGTGTACTTTGATTGAGTCTTGGGACCATGTGATTGTACTGGAGATAATAAAAAGAGATATGTGTTGTATGATTGTTCCTTGTATGAGGAATACAGACAAAAGTTGAAGGAGGTAATTCCAAATTTGGAAAGAGGTTGTGAATATGTTTGTTTACAATCAGTTGTTAATTTCATGGCTTTACAGGAGTTTGCCAGATTGGTGTTCATGAAAAGAAGGTGATTGTCTTCATTGGCTGTTAATATTCATTAAGTCTATTTTTATGACTCATTGTCAATAATTGATGTTTAAAGTTTGCTTGATGGCTATACTGAGTTGTTTTTTTTTTTTTTTGCTAGCTACGTTTGCTGATGCGGGATTAATTCCCCTGTGGGATTATATGTATATATATTTATTTATGTATTTATTATTATTATTATTTTAATATTTATTAATTATTATTTTATTATTATTATTTTATTTATTTATTTATTTTTTTTTTTTTGGCTGGCTCCCAGGTCTGGGCAGCCTGGGAGCGGGATTGCTGGCACCCACCAGCCTTGTACTACTGCTTGTGGGTGCGGGATTATAGTGCTAGATTGCACTGACAGATTTATTAGACCCAGGCCTGGCTTTACGTGCCAGGGATAAGCGTCGGGTTACATTTACCCACGTGGTGGCTGTCCCTCCCCCCGGTGGAAAAGTGACCTGACTTCACAATACACTACTTACACATTTACACTGTTCGGGTCAGAATACTGAGTTTCTTTTGCCAACAGAGTACACAGGTGGAGATAGACGTATGTCTGGGAGCCACCTAACGACATGAATATACAATACAATACAAAAAAATACAAATAAGGGTCTGCGCGGTAGAACAGTGGTATTGTCACCGTCCTCCTCACACCTGGTGGAAAAGGCCAGGGTTCGAATCTCGTCGATGACGCGAGGAACTTTAGTGGACGTTTTTCACTCCATGGCTGAGTTAGTCGATCTCACGCATAGATATAAGGGTTTTTTCGTCCAGTAAAACAGGCAAATCGACCAGAGAACACATGCAATTTATAGACACAAATACCGATTTATGTGTTAAATTACCGGTAACCCTAATATAATAATAAATAAATAAATAAAATACAAAAAAGGAAAAAGTGAATGCTCATTACAACTAATACCGACCATATCTTCGACGTCACACATTCAGCAAAAGTGTAAATATCATTGTCAACAGGTCACCTTATAAGCCTTTTAATAAGCAGAAAAGAAAAAAATAATACTAAAAAAATATTTTATGGAAAAATTAAAATTCAATTTTAAACAGTGTCTATTAAAATCACAATAATATTGTTGGGGTTAATAATTAAATTATAAAAGTTAAAAACACTGGATCCAGTAGTATATTTGAAAAATTAAATTGTTTATTGATAATAGGAGAGGAAAAAAGTTTCTTACAAAAGGGCATGTTTCAATTCACTACGTAACACAGCATTAATGCCCATCTTTCGTATCTGATAAAAGGAATCTCAGAGCGGTCCAAAAGGTAGACATTAATGACATTTTATTTAGTGAACTGAACATGTCTTTGAATAGCTACCGTTTTCCACTCCTGTTATGAATAAATTATTTATTCAGATAAGTGGAGTGCAGTGTTTTTAATTATTGTAATAAGGAGCACGGATCACAGAATATTATATAATAGAATGTTATGACGTGTAATAGGCGGAAGCAGTGACGGTTGCACTAGGAATATTTTTTAATAACGGGGGGGGGGGGGTTAGAAAAGTTTAAGAAATCGCGTTACGTTGCTTCATATGTGAATTTAGCGACATTTTTTTCATTCAGAGTATTTCCTCCATCATTTTACAATACGTATATATGCTAGTACAGTAATAACAAAACTTTAAAAATCATTGGTAATAATAGGGATATCACAAAAAAAAAAAAAAAATGGAAGATAAAAATAAATGTTCTGTTTATATTGTGGGACGGCTACACACAAACACACGGTCAGAGGAGTTCACAAGAAGATAGAAAGTGAATACAAGAAACAACGTCATATTTAGTACTCACGTGAGTTTGAACCACGGTTACTCAAAGCGTATGTACTTATGCACCCTCGCGTCCGAGTTATTTGCATTGTAAAATATAAAAATAAAAGTTATCCGAATAATGCGGTAAAAATATTGAAGTCAATTAGACAAAACTGTTCAACAAAAATATTTAATTTATTATTATGTTATTTTATTCTGAGATCATCTCCAGCTGATGTACTACAGTTTTAGTGATATTTGCGAACGTGTCGAATGTATGACGGCAGGGATGTATTACTACTAGCCAGCATTTGTCTTCCCAGTTATAAATGCAGTTACATGTGATCTATTAAATATGATTGGCATAGATTCCAAAATGCAACGCTTAAGCAGTACTGTAAATTCTTCGCAGAATACAGTTTAGTTACTTATAATATAAATAAACCGATATTATTTGGCAGATCTAACCCATGAAAATACCACTCATTTAAGATCAGAATTAAATTCTTATTCCCTAAACGTACTATGGGCCTTTATTACAACGTGGCTGAGTTAGTCGGCCTCAGGCGAGGGTAATATGTTTTTTTTCTCCCGGAAACTCGGGTTTTTCATTCAGCAAACAGAATATTGAAATAAAACCCTACAACAAAAAAAAAACAACAACCTAAACGTGCGTTATTTGTGGCACAGCAGTTTTATGTTGCAGGCCTGATATTACAATACTACGAGTACATATTCTTTTAGCCACGTAAATCCAGCGATATTTTGTGCTCCCATTCTTTTTGTGGAACAGAATCAAAGTAGGTATGCTATAATGCTATTATCAAAAGCAAGGAAATCTGACGGTGAAATGAATCTGTGTTTCCAATAATGAAAAAGTGATGTCGCCTGGCGAGCAGAAGCAGAACTAAAAGAATGCCAATTCTCATTTCGTTTTAAGGGCTGTCGGCTGAATTGCCTTATCGAGACCTTAATAAGATATCCAAATTATTTCCCCGATATCAGCAAAGCAATTCTGACCTAAATAGCCAACCCCTTAACTGTACCGCCAACAGGGCTGTTCACAAGAACATAAACATGCGACGAACGTATTGCGAACACAAATACTGCGTTTTCTTGCACGCGCATAATACCTGCGGAGGAAGATGCACGATTAAATTTCCGCCAGAGCCTTGCAACTCGAGTCCACGGTCTCATTTGTCTTTAACCGCCATGGTAAGCCACCCTCCTGATCAGGTCATTATGGCTGGTCAGGAATGTATCAGATCTCGTGCAATAAATCACTCCAAGACGTTCCCTTCGGACTGATCGAAGGCTGTGTCGTGGTTGGCACAGGCCCAGAAAATTGGCCTTCTAAAGAATCAAACCAGGGAGAAGAGCGACGAGAGAATGTAAAAAAAAAAGCACAGAACGGGTGACAACATTTCATTGTACCCGTACTTTTGTGGTAGCGTGTGGCGATAAGCGAACTGTGGGGCCCAGATAATCTGAAACAAACTGTATGTGTGTGTGTGGTTAAACTGATGTCTTCAGTATTAATATTATTGCTAATCTACAAAAATAATTTCTCGTTATCACCCCTCGTATTCATCCGCTGTGACGCTATGGATATCAAGAATTTCATTTCCTTTTTGCTAACTACTTTTTACAATTCTTTTGTAATTTAGATAATAACGAGTTTCAAACTCTATAACTAGCGTTCAGATGAACACAGAAAACAGTTTTTTTAATAAAAATAAGCAAAATATCTTAATAATAATAATAAAATTGTTGCTATAAAATGAAAAATTTGTGTCCATTTGTAACTGTTTTTTTTTTTTTTTTTTTTTTTGCCAAATAAATTCATCTATATCAGTAGTTACCAATCTTCTTCTTGCGAAGCTCTCGAGTTTTCAGCGAACCTCTTTTAAGCGTTAGTGAAATTTTTAAGTTAAAATAACTATTTAATGTAAACAAAGCTGCTGTAACATCAGCGTATGCAATATATCTATATTAAAATTAGAATTCTTATACATACACTGGCCAAAAAATATGAACCTTTGTATTAAGACAGTCACAGATAGAATGAATGTTTTGCATCCATTTTCTTTGCATCCATTGCATTTAATGCAATGGATGCAAAGAAAATTGTGATGTCAGGTGATGACATGTTTCTTTTTTCAGTATAAAGACTGCACAGGCTGTTCGAATGCAGTAATCTCAGGCCAGAATGGGGAAAATGCGTAATCTATCAGACTGAAAAAAGTGTTATCGTGAGTGCACTTTTAGCAGGAGCTACGATTCAAGAAACGAAAGCCATAACTGGTTTCTCAAAACCGTTCATCTTAAAGGCGTAAATGGGGCAGAAAAAACAATACTTGGAAGGACTATACGGAAAAATATAAAATCCAGTGTGCAGCAAACAACATCTGAATTTAACCGGGCCAAGAACTGCCCAATTTCAACCAATACCATGCGCAAGGAATTTAAGAAATTGGGTCTTTGCAGTCGCCTGCCTATTTGGAAGCCACTTTTTTTAGAAAAAAAAAAAAAAAAAAAAAAAAACAGAAAAATCCGCTGGCAGTGTTTGTTGCCGAGAACATCATGATTTTGGACAGTGGAACAGCGGAAGAAAGTCATGTGGTCAAACGAATCAAGATATATTTTGTTTTGCACACTGATGGTAAGGGCAGAGAGTGTGATGAGACCCTCACGAAGCGATGGACCTTGCTTACCTTGTTAAGACAACCCAAGTATCCGGAGGCGGTAAAAAAAAAAAAAGTAAAGTGCAGCCATTATCAACCCACTGCAGGGTGGAAGCCTCCTCAACAATTCATGCTGAGGGAAATGGACCATAATCTGCCACGCTGGTCCAGTGCGGGTTGGCAGATCGACCGTATTCAGCAGTCAGGGGCTTGAACCCCGGTCTACTCAAAGAGCGTGTACTACTGCACTCCCACTCCTGCCCACTCGGCTACGGACGCGGACTGAGTCCGTTGATACTGGTGGAAGGTCGAATGACATCCAAGGGTTACCTGAATTTTGTATCAGATCTGCTATACCCTTCAATGTTACACTTTTATCCCGAAATTGATAGCCACTTTATGGATAACGCTGCAACAGCGTATCTGCTAGAATCGTGTAAGAATTTTTCGAAGAATATGACAAGGATTTCCACCATTTTCCCTGGCTCCCACATTCACTTGATCTCAATCCTATTGGGATGTGTGTGGGATACGCTGGAGAGAGTTATTCAGCAACGAAGTCCCCAGCCTTCAACTTTGTCGCAGCTACGCGATATTTTGTTTGAAAAATGTTTACAATTAGATCAAGAAGCCCTAAAACACCTTAGAGAATCCATGCTGCGCAGAACACTTGCTGCTATTCGACATAAAGGCGGCTCGATTTCACACTAATTAAAGGTTTGGTTTTTTTTTGGCCAGTGAGTGTATTATTATCAATTTGTAGTTATGCCACTGTTATATTGTATGTAACAGTGGCAAAACTACCTACTGTCAGTCCTTTATTTCATTTTCCATTTGGACCCCTTTTCTCTGCCACCACTGGAGTAGGAGCGGGGGGGGATGGAAGCCAAATGGTTGGTTTTTTTTATATTTGTTAAAGAGCACAGGATATTCGAGAATCTCGGCTGAGGGGGAAGAATTTGTCGGTTCGCCTCTGGTGGAGCATTAATCGTTGTGTTACATGGTTTGCTATCACTGTTTGTTTAAATTGTCTAACTTTAGCATTTGCCAGCTGGGAACGGCAGAAAAACAAATTCGTCCGCAGGTTTCTGCTGGGATAGCAGTGCAGTACTCCCCAATATCGTACCGAATCCTTGGAATTTCTAACAAACTACTTACACTTCAAGCTTCCGCATGTAGAGGTTAGATGGTATTAAATCGGGACACAAGGGAGAGGACTAGTCTGTATTTTCTCTTTGCTCTAATCACCTTCCTAGAAAGCTAACGTCAAGGTAAGCTGTAACATCACAGTGGGGGTATGCCATTTTGCTAGCAGTGTATGTCCTCGTCTCCTACAGCTGATGAAAGGCGGTGCAATGGATTACTCCATCACATTAAAGTAAATAAATATTCAGTTTATACTCCTTGACGGTCAAATATGTTTAAAGAATAGTTCGAATTTCATGGATTCGAATACGGGGCGTAGGTAATTTTGTACTTTTACTCTGACCACTAGGTTACGGTCGTGTCTATCTAGAACATCTATTGCAAATTCACGTCTCTGTTTCATGCCATCTTTTTTACATATCACACGTGATCTCACATTTTCAGCATCACTTTAAAAGTCTCTTACGTTGCTCGAATCAAGCGAACTTGTGCTATTTAGGTTTACACATTGCCTCTACAGTAGCAGTTACTAGATAACCCTCTTTCAATGCTTAATGCACCATTGCCATCTGTTGGGTACATGTCAAATTAAACATCTTCAACTTCTGATTTTTTTCTTTCTTTCTTTTTTTTTTTTTAAGTGCAATGAACGCTGTCTGCTGCTCCCAAGATCCGGCTTTGTTTATAAAAAAAATATATTAAGTTTCTCTCTGTTATATACACAGCGTACACACTCGACAGAGATGCTAAAGGAGAGAGGGCTCTTTGCTGGCAGTTCATAATTATAAAATCCATTAACACTTTTTCTGAAATGGAAAGCTTAGCAATAAAAGTTAAACTTACATCTTTCCATTTGTTTATTAATATGAGTCTATTTTGCATCTCGTATCTTCCTATTAATAAATCTGACTTCTTGCGGTTTTAGCGGAGAATGGTGTTATGGAAATTTAATGGTACTGAAGTTGTATGGTAATCATCTTAAATAGACTATTAAGTAGGAAAGCCATTGCACTCATTAAGCGTCGTAATGGCTTGAAATAATGTTGCATTTTTCCCGAAAGAAAGAACTGCATGTTTGGTCTTGTCATCTCAGATCAAGAATTACTTACTGGTTTCGCCTGGCACCCAGATAATTTTCTCATATAATACTTATTAAATAAATACTGGCGATATGTCAATAAATTAATCATCCTATGGCAAGAAGAGAATGGCAAGTATTCTTCTTTTTTTTGTATTTTTTGAACTGTTGCTTTCCTCGAATAATGTTTTCCGTAATCAATATGTATACAACTAAAAATTTCATCTGGGGGATAATCCTGCGGCTAGAAACTGAACTGCAACACACTAAGCTTATCTCGATGAATCCGTCGTGTACACTTCCCACGCGTGTAACACACAGCTCGTGGTACACATATTCTTTTTTTTCATGCTACGCTGCACATACATATAGTTATGTGTATCAATAGCCCGTGAACACAGTGGCGTCTGTTGTAGTCAAAACCTATTTGATGTTTCTGAATTTCTCAATTTTGGGCTACGTGATTTTCCTTGGTTTACAAAAGGTGTTCAACAGGATACGGCTTTCAAAGATAGCAAGATTCAAGATTCACGAAACGTCAGTCTCATTTGTTTAATAAAGGTGAAACCTTAGCCCAAAGAGCTCTCGCGGCTAGCACGTTATGATCGCTGTCTTTCAACACCGCGTAGAAAAGCTCTAGGTGCGAATTCCGTCTAAGTAGGAGAACCCTCCCCTCTCTGCAGTCTGTGGCGTGGAGGCTCCGGATAGGGGATAGATTCTTGCCGATGGAGATGCTGCACAACGTCCAGCAGATGGATGTGGACTACAAAAAGTTCATAGAGGACAAATCGTACAGAAGACGCATCATCAGGGACCAGCTTTCGTCTTCAACCGAGTGGCTGCCATCGTCTTTTCATCGCTTTTCATGTGTTTTCATTTTCCATGTTAATATCAATTTTAAATGTAAAATATATAATTATACGTTTTATGTTCTAATATATGTTTTATGTAATTAGTTATTTCATGTGAAACCCCTAGCATTGTCGCTGTTGTGGGTATTATTGCATCACGCAATCATGTAACTAATCACTGCCTGAAATAAAGATATTAATATTAACCTTTATGGGAATTTTTAACACTGTAATCAAGTTAGTTTGTCTCGTGTTGAATGTATATTTCCTCCCTTTCTGTAAATTTAGTATCATACAGCCAGAAAGAAAGCAACCCGACCAGAGAATACACCTCAATTTACAGACACAACACTTACTCATGCTTTAGTTGTCTATGCGCAAAATTAAAAACAACAAACAAGTAAAACTCCCAAATTTACAATCACATGACACGGTTGGGTATTCTACTATTGTAATGCAGTAGTCTTATGTCGATACGTTTGTTTTTTAACTGGACTCAGAAAATAACCTAGCATATTGATCAGGATGATTTTAGTTGCATGCACATCAAATTTTATTATTTTTATTTACAAATATAAATTTTAAAAGATCAAATATTTAGAGTATTAATTATAAAATTGCGGACTTTAAAATCCTTTATGATATAGGGTTAACCACATAAAATGTAACCCAATTTACAATACATTTAATTAAAATCGGATAGAGAATTTAATTAAAATCAAATACAGAATTTAATTAAAATCAAATACAGAATTTAATTAAAATCAAATACAGAATTTAATTAAAATCAAATACAGAATTTAATTTAAATTGTTACGGAATCTGCAGGAAGTACAATATCGTCTTGGCACTGCTGATTTGGATGTAAGGTAACAGACCTAAATAAACAACACACGCTCTTCAAGAGAAACCCCAATATTACAAGGAGCAGCTATTAACTAACGAGACTGTGTGCAGCCCTCCAAAATTGCCTTGGTCTTGCACACACACTGTTCCATACGTTTCTTTCAAGCACAAACATTTCTGAAAGTTATCGTCTTTAAGCCCTTAGCGCTTCAGGTCGGTTTTTTTCCCCCTGAATATCTTCAATGGATTGAAAATGGGTTCTCTTAAGTACACTTCTCAGTTTAGAAAGTCAAAAAAGTCACAGTGGGCTAGGTCCGGCGAGTAGGGTACATGTTTACACCCAGGGATTTGCTTTTTGGCCGGAAACTGGCGAACAGAGAGCGCGTTGTGCACAGGAGCAGTCAATCATCCTTCCACAATTCAGGTCTCTTCTTTGGCTTAAATTTCTTTTCACGCATACTTCAATTTCAGAATTTCAATGTTAGTAATCTATTAGTAACGTTCAGCATTATTATTATTATTGGTTTATTGACCACAAGAAACTGTGGGTCACTCCGGGACAGCAATCTGCCAGGAGGGTGTGAAATTTACATACTGAGGTGCGAGGAACCACATGTACAATGTATAAGAGCATATGCGTGCTCGACCTGAGATATTTACAGAATTCAACTTACAAAAGCTTGAAATAAAAAACAAAATTTGTAATAGTAAACAGCAAGGCAGAAGTAAAATAAATATAAATGCAGCAGGCAAAATAAGTCCAGGTGCAGGTGATCTCACAGATTCAATAGCTGGCAACAGTTCTTAAGGATTTCCTTTCTGTTGAGCTTGTCCTCACAGAACTTATCAGGGTTCATGCGTAATTTATTTGTAGATTTAGAGGCAATTGGCCGGAAACATGTGCCCAAGGAAATCAATGTTTGTAAGTTTAAGTCGCAGAGAGAGGCAGGAGTCGGGGTGTTCTCCTCTTATCTTCTTTGGGCCAGAGATTAATGGAGATATAGTTGGAGCATCAATTCTGCCTGTGATAAGTCGTGCTAGCGTGAGTGTATTTCTTTTCGTGATGCGAAATTTCCAAGGAGTGGTCTCTAGATTAGCTTGGAGGATGGATCTGGAGAGAGTAAAAGGGTGGCCCACCACCCTGTCCATCCATCTGAGCAACCAATGTTCCAAACTGAGATACCTGTTTAGGCGAGAGTCAGGAGCAGATGACCAAATTTCAGAGGCATAGAGGGGAACAGGGGTAATGCACCTCAGGATGTACCGACAAAGCAGCGCAGGCCGATGCACACCAACGAGCTCCTGACGCACTGCCCAAAGTGCCGCGTACGTCTTCTGACTCATCCTGACAAAGTGAGGCTGGAAGGCGAGTCCAACATCCCCCCAGGTGAGGCCTAGGTCTGTGTGGGAAGTCACCCTTTGCACCCTTTCCCTGCTAACGAAGATTTGAGCATCATTTTTGACTCTTTTTATCGGTAATTGAGCAGATCTGGAAGGGTTCAGATGCAGACCAATTGTGGCTAGATAGTTTTCCAGTTTCATTATCTGTGTAGAGGATGTTGGTTAATATCAAGAATGTGATGAGGATGATCTGAACTCACGTAGAACTTCAGATCGTAGGCATAATAAACAAAGTTAGAACTGCATGCCAGGAAAGGTTGTAAAACTGCTACGAACTGCTACTAGTTGAAAGCACACTCCCCTGCGGGATGCCTCTTGTTACCCGGAAAAAGGTAACAAGAGGCATCCCGCCTGGAAGTCGTTGACGGTAACAGACAGATGTCTGAGAAGTAGGATTGACTTCAAGATTTGTAGCAACGTATCTGACAGACCGAAGTAATGCTTCAGTATAGCAAAGAGAGCGGAAAGGTCTATTCCATCATATGCCGATTTAATGTCCAGGAAGATGATGACAATTTGGGATTTGTTGTTGAGGGCCTACTGGATTCTGAAGAGGGTATCAGGGTATCTAGAAGATTGGTGGTGTTGATCTCTTGTGCAAAACGATATGAAGGTACTCGGGCCTGTGACCAAAGCAGTGCTGGCTGAATCACTTTTTCAAAGATTTTAAGTGAAGAGCAACTGATGGAGATTGGTCGCAGATCTTTCGGAGATTTAGGTTTCCTAATCTTTGGAGTAGGCTTGACATGATAAGATCTCCAAATTGATGGAACGATTCCAGACTGTAGGATTCATCTGAAAATGTGAAGTAGAAAGTCAACTATGTTTGTGCTGCATATTTTTACTATGAATAGGGGCTTAGAGGGGAACAGGTATCCTGTGTGTTATCAGACACTCAGCCTAAAACACTGATGGATCCAATATCTCTCTATTACAGAAGATTTAGGAGAAGTCCGGTTGGCCTGCCTCCCTAAAATCCACTCATGCACACCTTCTCGATGGTAAGCCCTGTTACGTCACTTAGGTGGCAACGAACGTGTAGAGTGGTTCTCTTCAAGACGCCTGGTCAGCGTGAAGAGGAAAAGACCAAACCCTCCAGCAATGAGAGCACAACAATACAAATGGCCCTCAGTCCCCAGCAGCTTTCACTCTCCCTCTTACGGCAGCGAGAGGATCAGAGTGGAAGCAGAGGGTGCTAAGAATCTCTGGGTACGACCAGGCTGCCATGCACGGAAATTGAACTTGGCCTGTTATAACGTACGATCACTCATCGGTGAAGACAGGATATTAGAGCTGGAAAAGGAATTAGAAAATGTGAATTGGAATATCATCGGTTTGGCTGAAACAAGAAGAAGAAATGAATCACTTATAAGTTTATCAAGTGGAAATCTGCTGTACACCAATGGAAACAGTGAAAGGAGTGAAGGTGGAGTTGGGTTTCTGGTCCATAAAGATTTTAAAAACAACATTTTGGAATTCAAAAGTACATCACCAAGGGTGTCAAGACTAATACTCAAGATTTCTAAGAGGTACAAGCTAAAGATTATAATGATTTATGCACCAACATTGAGCCATGATGATGAAGAGGTTGAAGAAATGTACACTGAAATTGAGAGTCTTGTAGATGAGCAGAAAACCCACTACACTATTATCATGGGGGACTTCAATGCTAAGGTTGGAAAAAGGCAAAACAGCGCAGAAAGAGGAACTATAGGAAATTTTGGAATTGGTGAAAGAAATAAAAGAGGTGAAAGACTTGTGGAATTTGCAGAATCTCAAGGAATGTCAGTAATGAACACTTTTTTCAAGAAAAGGGTGAACAGAAAGTGGACATGGAAGAGTCCAAATGGATTAACAACTAATGAAATCGACTTCATCCTCACTAACAGAAGATATATTGTGAATGATGTTACCGTCCTGAATAAGGTAAATGTTGGAAGTGATCACAGAATGGTAAGATGTACACTTGATATAGATGTAGGAAAGGAAAGGAAAAAACTGACTCGAGTAAATAATGCAAAGGTCTTTGAAATAACAGAGGAGGAGAAAAAGCAGTATGTACTGGAACTTAAGAACAAGTTTGAGCCTCTGCAGACTGCTCAGGACCAAGATATCGAGGAGGAATATTACAACTTTCTGAAAGTGATAAAGCCCAAGAAACCTATAGGGAAACAGAAATCCAAAGAAGAAAAAATTAGTCAAGAAACACTTGTCATGATGAACCAAAGACGACAAATGAAGAGCAAGAAAAACACTGACAGGGAGAAAATTGAGTATACTGAGTTATGCAAAGCCATTTGAAAGAGACTCAGAGAGGACATAAGAAGATTTAACACAAGAAAAGTAGAACAAGCATTAAGGGAAAACAAAGGATTTAAATCAGCAGCCATGAGCAGTAATACAGAAAGACAAATGATACTGAAACTGAAGAATAGCGATGGTGTACTTATAAACAGCAGAGAAGGCATAATTCAAATAGCAGAAGACTACTGTAGAGAATTATACAAGGAGCGAGGGAATGATACCAGCAGTGGGGAACATGGATTGCAAAGTAGCAACACATACGACATACCCGATATTCTTCCTGATGAGGTAGAACATGCATTGAAGAAAATGAAGAATCGGAAAGCCCCGGGGGAAGATGAAGTTACTGTAGAGTTGTTAAAATTGGGAGGAAGAGACATAACACAAAAACTGGCAAGGCTGTTCACAAAGTGCATTAGAAAAGGTATGATGCCTAAGCAGTGGAATAACGCAATCATAGTTTTGCCGCATAAGAAAGGAGATAAATCAGAAATTGGAAATTATAGACCAATTAGCTTGTTATCCCATATCTACAAGTTGTTCACAAGGGTCATTACTAACAGATTAGAAAGAATACTTGATGAGAATCAACCGAAAGAGCAAGCTGGCTTTAGGACAGGATTCTCAACTATGGATCACCTTCACGTAATATCACAGCTAATGGAGAAAGCAAATGAATATAAAACACCATTATGCCTGGCATTTGTGGATTATGAAAAGGCATTTGACTCCATACAGCATAAGGCAATGTTTCGGGCACTGGAAAGACAAGGCATAGATACTCCATATATTATGATTTTGAAGAAAATATATGAGAGTGCTACATCCTTTATTAGACTAGACAAAGACAGAAGCAAATTTAAAATCGAGAAAGGAGTTCGACAAGGAGACACAATATCACCGAAGCTGTTTACTGCTGCCCTTGAGGAAGCTTTCAGCAGATTAGACTGGTCGCAGAAAGGAGTCAATGTGAACGGAGAGTATCTAAACCATTTACGATTTGCAGATGACATTGTGGTCATAAGCCACGATCCAAAAGAATTAGAGGAAAATCTTAATCAGTTATGCACAGTTAGTAAGGATTTTGAACTAAAGATGAATATGGCTAAAGCAAAAGTAATGATGAACAAGTATGCCACGGAAAGGGAAATTATGATTGAAGGAGCAGTAATTGAAAAGGTGGAGTCATATACTTATCTGGGACAAGTTATTAGCTGTAATAATGATAAATGGCTGGAAGTCAAGAGAAGAATAAATTTTGGATGGATAGCATTCAGGAAATATAGTCACATACTGAAGAGCAATATGCCAGTTTGTCTGAAACGTAAAATAATGAATCAATGTATACTCCCCACCATGACTTATGGAAGTGAAACTTGGGCACTCACCAAAAGAATGGAAGAGAAGCTGAGAACTACACAGCGAAGAATGGAACGAATCATATTGGGAATCAGACTGTTAGATAAGAAGAGAAACACATGGATTAGGCAGCAAACTCAAGTAAAGGACATTCTTATCAAAACTAAAGAACTAAAATGGTCTTGGGCAGGACACATAGCTCGAAGACATGATGACAGATGGACTAAGAAAATAACAGAATGGTACCCAAGAGGAGCTAGAAGAAAACCTGGAAGACAAAGGCGGAGATGGATAGATGAAATTCATGAGTTTTCGAGTAGTAAATGGATGGCCAGTGCTCAAAACAGAAGGAACTGGAAAGTTGCTGGAGAGGCCTTCATCCTGCAGTGGATTGAAAATGGCTGATGCTGATGATGACTATGAATAGTGGGGAACCGTCTGGTCATATAGTAGCTTTGTTGGGTAATTTGTTAATGACATCAATCAGGGTCTCTCTAGATATTTCTATATCATTCATCCGCGCCGTAGGTAGTCCTCCTGTGAGAGAGAGGAATCTGGATCAGGAAAATCTGCCTGCAGGAAGCTGCACTGTGCCCATTCCTGGACAAGATTTTGATCAATGACACGATGATTTGTATAATGTGAAAGAATTCTTCTACCCCTCTTCAACCGATCGAGAACAGCTTGGTTTACGGCTTGCCTTTTCTTTTTCAGGAAGTAAGCGCTTTCTTTCTTAAAGATGGTAAAGTCTGAGGAAAGTTGTGATTTCTGCCATTTCCGGTAGGCCTTCTGCGTCCTGATGAAGGCCAGCTTGGCTTCCTTATTAAAACACCGATTCGATCTGCTACAAATCCTGACTTTATTGGCTGCACCACGGAGTGTAATTAACTTCAATTGTTCGGACAAGACCGTAATGGCATCCTCTATCGACTCAGAATAGAGGCGTCCCCAGTCAAATCCGTTCAGGCACTGTAAAACAATGTCCGGCTTCAGATATTTAGTAGAGAAGGCAACCCTAGGCAATTCAGCGGCATACTCATCAGGTAACTCAGGGGAATTGCCATGTATGGATAATTGACATGCAGTTGGTAGGTAATCCGATTGAAATTGGAAATTTCTAGGCAGGTGCTTGATGTCTGTTAAGTTACGAATTATGAAATCAAGCGCTTGACCACCTCTAGTTTCCGACGCCAAAAACATTGTAAGGCCAAAGGTCTTAAAAGGCTCTCGAACACCCCACCAGTTCAGCCATTTGGGAAATCGAGGCACCAGCTCGTCAAGCTCCCACAATCTGTCCTTTATCAAAGTCCGATAAATCCTTCCTTTTACCCATCACGCTCTGAATTTTACTACCTACTGAACCACTGACACCTTATCTCTGCTACGTAGGTCGACTAACTGCGCACTATCGTACCTCACGTGGTCAACGGGTCACATTTAGTTTTCATAGGGATGGTCATAATTCAGTGATCACTCAGAGTATAAGCATTTTGTTATAGTACGAAGGTTATATGGCAAATGTACATATGTGCGCAAAGCAGCAATAAAAGATACATAAGTATATAAGCAAAGTTATAATAATTAATTGAGGGAAAACAAAGCTGACAAATGGAAATGTAAAGAGCACAAGGTGCCATAACTAGCAGAGAAAGGATAGAAAGAAAGAGAAGTATTTAAGGTGAGTAAAAGGGAAAGATACTTATACTTCATCTACGCTTCAACTTATCAGTCATATAGCATACGAGGCCTGTTCTAAATTATCAACCTACCTTTCCTTCAAGATTCACCTTTTTCTTCTTTAATCTCCCTTCAAATTCACTTATTACTGCATGCATTGCGTTTTCCATTATTATTTTAATTTTGTCATACTGTTTATTTAATTTTTCACGTATTTTGCGTTGGGGACTATCCTCTCTATCTTTATGGAACAGTTTTCTGCTTTTACACTCCTTATTAAAAAAAAAAAGAAAGAAAAAATATTTTCCCCATTCTATCAGAATATCCTCTTTTAATATTTTTTTCTTCCATAGCTATACGTTGGCATAGAAACGCCGTTTATTCATACATAATAATCAGGTGTAGTCCCCCAAAGAATTACCTGCTTTATGTATCGATTATTTATATAGCATGCATCAAATTGTTTTATTATTTTACTATTCTTTACCTTCTCTCATCTTCAGATTTCTCTTGCACCAAAATAATAATAATAAAAAATTCCACCCTCTTATTTGATGCATGCTACTTTATTATATTATAGTTTATTATAATCATTAATTTTTCCTTTTTAGCCTCATTCCATCTAATTGGCTTTCTAATTCAGCTATTAATTTCATATACCAATTCAGAGTGCCACTTAGGTTTTCGCCTTCTTTTCCTTTTATCCAAATTAAACACTTCTCTTTCTTTCTTTCTCTCCTCTCTCTACTAGTTTCGGCACTTTGTGCTCTTTTACATTTCCATCTATCAGTTTTTTTTTTTCTTTCTAATATATATTTTATATTTAGGGTGTTTCAAAAATGATGGTCAATAATTTAAAGGTGAAAAGTACAAAAAAAAAAAAAAAAAATCAAATTCCTATATTAGGGTTACCCGTAAATGATTACATTAACCCGTATTCGTGTCTGTAAATTGCGTGTGTTCTCTTGGTCGATGTGCCTGTTTTGCTGGACGAAAAAAACCTTGCTATCTACGACTGAGACCGACTAACTCAGCCACGGAGTGAAAAAAGCCCACTAAAGTTCCTCGCGTCATCGACGGGATTCGAACCCGGGCCTTTTCCACCCGGTGTGGGGAGGACGGTGACGATACCACTGTGCTACCCACGCTGTTTGTTTGTTTGTTTGTTTGTTTTGTTGGTTTTTAGGAGCATTAGCAACTAAGGCCATATTGCTCCGGGATATGCGGTGGTCATTCCTTGACCTTTCCGCATCCTCCGTATTTGGTGGTGACGGGCTCGAACCCCGGTCTAATCAAGAAGCGTGTGCTGCGCACTGCTGCTCCTTCCCACCTGGCTACGGAGGCGCCAACTACCCACGCAGACAAGGTGAAAAGTACAAACTAAAATAAGCAAAAAGGTCCCAGTGAACATCGGGTCGCAAATGAACCGTTTTCGAGATAATGCACATTTTCTGTTAAGATCCGCCACTGACTATGGGAGCACTCTGTGAGGGTAGTCTGTATTGCTGAGACCTTGTACACGTTGCATATGGAAGGGATACAGATACAGTAATTGGCGATATAGAATTCGCCACACACTGCTATGACTCACTACACGCTCTTGCAGAGCAACCCTCCTTGTCGAAATTCCTGGATTTTATTCTATTCTTTCTAACACGCGATCTCAATTGTCTTACCAAAGCCAAGTGCTCTCAGCAACTATTCCAAGTTATAAGAAGCTATTTCCAAAATAGACTCATCCAAGTAATCTCGAAACAGCAGTCTCTCTCAAGGACCATCTCAAGAGGATGCCCCCAGGGATCAGTTCTGGGACCCATCTTCTGGAACATAGTTTTGGACATCTGGCTCATGCGTGTTCATACCTGACAATATTTCTGCCTTCGCCTACGCCGATGATTTGGTTCTTCTAATTCCAGGTCGATCGCATCTTCAACTAGAACAATCAGCCAATATAACTCTTTCTGAGCTAATCAAGTGGTCAAGTATAAATAAACTGCGAATATCTGCCACAAAAACAAAACTGGTTTTTAATGGCAAGTTAGATTACAGAAGACCTCCTAATATAAAGATAGATTGTAAGCAAATCCCTTTTGTACCTGAATTAAAACATCTTGGCGTAATTTTAGAAGACAGGTTAACCTTCTCCTCTTATAATAATCACCTCGCCTCGAAGATTAAGAAGTTCACTGCAGCAATTATCCGCTTTTCCAAATCGGACTGGGGACTAAATAAGAAGACTCTCTTACTATATTATACAGCCGTATTCGTACCAATAACAACATATGCTTTGGGAGTCTGGTTTCATAGAGCCGTTAATATTAAACTCCGTTCCAAGCTCATCTCCATTCAACAAATTATGCTGCTTGCCATGCTCCGGGCCTGCAGGACAGTGTCCTCTGCTGCTCTGCAGGTCCTTGCTGGAGTCTTACCACCAGATCTGCATGTCATCTTTAAAGTACTATGCTATCGTCTAAAGCACAGAGTTCCTGGAGAGCTTCTCAGCATCTCATGCAACCTAACTGCTAACATCAAAGACGAGAAACGGAGAATCTGGAATGAACTTATCAATGTGTGGCAATCACGTTGGGATTCCAGTACTATTGTTCATGTCACCTGCTCTTTTGTTCCTGCAGTTACCTTCCCTCTCAACTAGAACGTCCGCCAGTGGTTTTCTCCCAGCTTAACAACATCATATATACTTACTGGACACGGCTCCATCAACTCCAAACTATTTCAATTTGGCTTGTCTGACACCAATCTCTGCTTGTGTGGTGCTGAGGAAATCTGGACACATTCTGTACCGCTGCAACCTGTACCACGACGACAGATCTACACTACAAGCTGCTGTCGGCAATTTCTCTGAAGGAAATAAAGTGGCAGTGACTGAAAATTCTCAATCGTTCTCAGTTCTACAACAATTCTGCTCTGCTGTTTTCACCAAAAGAAAGCAACTCTTCTCAAGTCTATCAACATATCAACAACAAGGGACCAACCCAACACTTGCAATGTCTATCGACATCTCTTAAAACTGATATCACCTGCCATCTACTTTTTTTTTTAGCTGGTACCCCAGTTTGGGCAGCTGTGGATACAGGATTAGCTAGCACCCACTGGTATAGCACTACCTGCAGTGGGTACGGTTTTCGTTCTTCCTAGGACAGAAAAAGACTGCTGCCTGCCTTGTGGTTCCTGTGCCACAATTTATACTTCTGATTAGTTGCGTGATATGATTTGCTGTGTGGACATGTTACATGTTCATTTCACTTATGACATTGTAATTAACATGATTCTATGTATATCATAGTATATAATATGTATGTATGTATGTATGTACATAGCGGATTTGCCAGTTTCTAGAGCTAGGGCCGCTTGTTGTTTTGTTAATAAAGAAATATTCTTTCTAACACCCTTTCCTCAACATCAGATGTTGTGCTTCTGGGCCTACCTGCTCGTACTCCATGTGTGAAGTGCCTATGTTCTCTAAGGCGTTGATGTACCCTGACGAATTTGCGCCTGTTGGGCTACCTTCGGCGGGGAAATGCTTCTTGGTACAAACGTGCAGCCTCGAGTGCACTGCCGTTGGCTTTACCATACATGAAGTGCATGTCCGCATACTCTTTGTTGCTGTAACCTCTTTCCATGTTGACTATACTTTGACAAGTACTAGAATGCCTGCTACGTCTCAGAGCATTGAGAGAGGGGAAAGGGAGAGAATGAGCATAACCTAACCTAAACAGACAAGTCAGTGGTGGATCTCAACTCTGTACAGTTCACCTTGTCAGTGGTGGATCCAAACTAGAAATGTGCAATATCTCGAAAACGATTCACTTAAGGACCCATGTTTACTAGGCTTTTTTCGTATATTGTAGTCTGTACAGTTACCCTTTAAATTATTGACCATCACTTTTGAAACACCCTGTATTTATATATATTTCTCAAATATATATTTTTGCCTGTGGTGCATATATTACAGGTTGAAATGAATGATTTGGCATAATTAGATACAGCAGTTTGGAAGTTTACTGTTGTACTATCTCTTCAGTATTAACCTTAGGATACTGCAGTGGGCACGACAAGGTACAGTATTAAGTAACATAGTTTTAGTGAAAATGTTTTCATCACACCCACAGGTTTCTCGATTACGCTTCGAATTCAGGGAAACAACTTTATCGACAGTAAACAACTTAATAAAAAAAAGTTTGATAATACCAGCGTGAGCAAAAGAGAATAAGAGCAGCAGCTTGTTTTTAGTCTCTGCAGATCTATATGAGCTGTTTATCAATATCTTTGGTAAGAATATTCTTAGTAAAAAATACAAAAATGTTTTCTTTACAAAATTTATATGAAACATTCCTTCCAGATGCTGATAAAGATAAGCAATTTTAGTTATATGGTTCATTTCCAAGCTTGATTGAGGATGATCCTACATTTCCTCTACTGATGAAGCAATTTTCAACTGAATGACCGTCCGAACAAATAGAATACGCGTGTATGGTACACAAAAATCTAGATTAAGCCATAGAGGCGCCTTTCCATTTTCGAAAGTGCGAAGTTTCAACTGCTGGAATTGCAAAACTAAAACCACTCCGTATAGCAATGGAAGTTGAGTCCGACAATTCATTTTGATCTCATCCCAATGGAGCAGGATTATACGTGGAATGTCGCATTCAATTGCTTTTCTGAATATTTTCACGATAGAGTCATCTCGAATCGATTTCCTGGTTGCTTCAGATATAGATGATTTTGAAAACTGTACTCCCAAGACACGAGTTTAGTAGTCTTTTAAAGGGTTGCTGAACATCAATATGTACAGAAAAATTGTACGCACATTTGAACATTATAAAAACTAATTTCATTTATGGGAAACTGTACGTAGTTTCAGATTCTAAAAATTATACAGGATACCAAGATAACCGCATACGAAGGATGCAGTTTATAAGATTAGATACTCTCGAGCTTCAAATATTTAGCGCAGGGCCAGTCCATAGCGAAGTTCAGCGGGTGCAGTGCATGCTTCCGTAGCCTCCGATGAAATGGGTCCCAAATTAAAACAGAAGAGACGCTCAATCCCAATAAGGAGGAGCGAGTAGTCCTAACATTAATTCTTGCACCTGGGTCTCCTGAACTCTAGGACCGCCACTAGTTTAATGACACGGTATAAACGTATTATAAGATATCCCAACTGGAGCATCTTTTTTTTTAAAATTCCGACGAAGGTATATAAAGTATTTAAATGCTCGAGCCCCCTTCCGACACTAGTGAAGTCCGACCGATGGTACGCAAAGAAAGAGCAGCTACAAAAGTGTCAAGAGAACACCACAGATATTTGCAGCGGTCGGTATGAGCCGCAAGGTGGGACTTATGAAGTTTCAAGAAATTTGATTATTGGTTGACATGTCAATCGTTTGACTCTTAATTACCACTGTAATCTATTGGAATAGACTTTGAGAAAATATGGAAGACTGAAGGTACAATAAAATAAAAGCTCCTGTAGGCCAAGAACAGTTAAAGGATTAACGGATCCTTAAAACTCACTGTTACGTTGTTCTCACATTTATCCGTGCAATCAGTATTTTAGGCAATTCCGCAACACTTATAATCTAGAATCTATACAATATTAAATAGAATCTTTCATGTATGCTAAAATGATAACACTCCGAATCAAGAAGGCAGGATTCCAGAATTGGCCAAGCCGGAACTGAATTCAGATCTGACCAAGCCGGCATTGAATCCAGAGAAAAATACCGTTATCCACGGTTCTGCCTAAATTGCTAACATCTTCGTAAATTGCATAGCGTCACCTAAACAAGTAAATCCATTACACTGTATATTTAAAAATCTGAGACGCCACCAGAACAGCAGTTTCGAAACTACTGGCTTCTCATCGGCTGGCGGGTAGCTAATAGAGGCCAACCACCAGCTCATGAGATGTATTTTGTCTAAGTGATCAGCCAAGCGGTATGTGGAAGTAAAACTTACATTTAAACACACAACGATGTGCGGTGATATTACACAACTTAAAAGGATATTAGCAACTTAGAACCATGAACAACAGTGTTTGTCTCTTAAGTTGGAAATAACTTGGAGACAAATACCGATATCCACGATTAAACATAAGCCTAAGTGTTAATGCCGAGTACTCGGCTCATTCTTCAGAGGGAGAATAATAATCTCCATAAAATCGAATGAACTAAACGAGCGAATTTTATTTGAGGATATAGTTATTACTATTATTACTAGAAGCCATGTCTTACTTTCCCGAGTGTCTCACATTCGAGATCTTGAAGTTAATTTATGCTTTAAACAGAATTTTTACGTTCATATAAAAACATTAATAAGAAAACTTATAAAGTTACAGGGGTTATAAAATGAAACTCATATTTTAAAGGATGTTTCATCATTTAAACAGTTTGCACAGCACCTTTGGTTATGCTTAGAATAGATTTTCTCTCACAAATTACAGTATTATTTAAAATATACTAAAACATTAAAAAGTTTTAGTATATTTTGAATAAGAATATTTTATTTTGTTTCGCTACTGTAGAAAGCGACGAAACTAATGTTGAAAGTTGGGGGGGGGGGGGATGATAATTCATTTTTGCAACCATTTATAACCAGATTTTTTACGGGATGATAACCTTCGACATTCAGCCAAGAGCAGATTAATCATAGGTTTCAGCTTTACTGACAAAATGCTTAATGAGCTTACTCTAAAGTCAGAAGTCATTCTGTACATCGCCATGCATGCACCAAGGAGCACACCTCGACGTAAAAGATTATTAAATATTTCTTACAGAATTCATTATGAATGTCTTTCACCTATATTAGCTTTATGGACTTAACTGATGCAACGGTATATACGGTTTAGAAGACTTTATAAGCTTTAACCGTACCATTTTATCATTTTTTAATGTTAAAATAACACTTTGTTATTAAGTAGATCATATTTATCTAGAAGTACTGACATCATAACCGCATGTTTTATGAGTTTGATTTCATAATCGCATGTTTTATGAGTTAAATTTTTTTAATGACATTTAAATTTAATATGAATTCATATGCAGAAATTTTGTGAAACATTAAACACGACAGGGACATATCCAAGAATGGAAACCCCCAATACAGGAAACCCTACCAATAAACGAACATAATGCACGCACAGTGGATTAATGAATACATAATACTGTAGTTAAATCTGAGAATGAACCAAGGCAGCCATATCCCAAGCCAAACAATACAGATTGCAAATGGGATGGTGGAACTACCACCACAGAGAATAGATGAAAATCACAAAAGAAAGAATGGGGCATACAAAGAGGCATTATAATCGCAGACAATAAGGTATTATATCGCATAAAATGGGGAATTATAATCGCATGTTTTATATGAGTTTGATTTCTGTTTTTTTTATGACATTTAAATTTAATATGAATTCATATGCAGAAATTTCGTGAAACATTAAATATGACAAGGATGGAAAGCCCGCAACACAGAAAATCCTACTAATAAACGAACATAATGCACGCACAGTGGATTAATGAATAGATAATAGTTATACCTGAGGATGAACCAAGGCAGCCATATCCCGAGACAAACAATACAGATTGCAAATGGGATGGTGGAACTACCACCATAGAGAATAGATGAAAATCACAAGAGAAAGAATGGGGCATACAAAGATGATATCGTCGGGAGGCGCCAATCATTGCATGTCCAAATGATTACATTTCTATTCAACTGCACGATAGCAAAGCGTTGACGGGTGCCTCTGAACAGTTGGTAACTTCCAGTGGAACCTAAACCAAAAATAAAATAAAGCCAATGAACAGTAAACTAAATATAATATGGTTAGCGCCCTCTAGAGCAAAAGTAAACGAACTAAAAAAAAAAAATATATATATATATATATACGTATGTAAGAATAGATAAGTCTGATAAAGTTTGCATAAAAGTACAGTATATTTTATTTATTTATATGTATTACCCAAAAGGTCACATTACAAAAGTTAATACAAGACTCTCGAAAATATGGTCACATGACATCAGTACGGTGTATTTTCCCCTCCAATGGGGAAACAGCCCTGACAGCAGTGAACCATGCTCGATATACGGGTGTCCACAAGATCCTATGGCAACAAATCCCATTCTCCCATCAGCGCAGACCTTAGTTCACTTGGTGAGCTAAGGTCTGCGCTGATGGGAGACCTTATTGCCTGTCAACGTGCAGTGCGACGCCCAAAGGCGTACCACACATGTTCGATCGGATTTAAGTCTGTGGATCGTGCTGGCCACGGCAGTCGTTAGATACATTCAATTTCACGATATTCCTCCATCACTTGAGCTCTGTGTGCAGTGGCGTTGTCATGTATGAAAAGATAATCTGGGCCAACCACACCTCTAAAAAGTGGCACATAGGGTTCGAGGATCTGCTCTCGGTATTTCTACACAGTTACGGTGCACCCTATCAAAAGCATAAAGAGGAGGGGTGCGGCCGCTGATCATTATTCCGACCCACGCGAGAATACTGCCTCCACCGTAAGCGTCCCTTTCTCTGATGTTAGAGGGATAGTACCGCATTCTTCGTTGCCTCCAGGTGAAATAACGTCTAAAATCTGTTTGACTCGTTAGAAAACAGAACTGTATCCCTTCTGTCAGGGCTCAAAGTCACATGTTCATGGCACCAGTTTAGTGTCATGAACATGTGACTTTGACCGCTGTCTGCCTTCTTAACACAGTCCTTTGGAAATTTTTTCACCTGTGGCCGCAGCAAATTCAAGAGACAGTAGATGGCAGGACATCGTAGGGTTCCGTCTTGCTGTTAGAGCCAGATAGCGGTTTCTGTTCTGGTTGACGTAGCCCTTGGGCGACCTTGGCCACACTTCTTGTAATGGTTCCTGTCTCTGGATACTGTTTTCATAGTGCTGAGACGACGCTGCGTGACACTAAGCCACGTGCCGCTTGCGACTGCATGCCTTCAAGTCGTCCAACGGCTCGCCATCTTAAAGAATCATCTAAACGACGATGACTTGCCATCCTGAGTACTGAAGATGTGGCTATCCCACTCAGCAAGCAAAAAAAAAACGGGAACGAAGTGATGTAGTCGCAATAAATAAATAAAATTTATTTATTTATTTTTTTTTTTTGGTCTTGGTTCCGCTAGTAGTTGCAAATTACATAGAGCCGTAAAATCTTTGCCATCATGCAGTTGAATGGAAATATAATTCTATTTCTTCCCGACGATATGATCTTTGTATGTTTCTTTCTTTCTTCCTTTTTCTTATACATACTATAAAAAATTAAAATACGCCCGTGTCTTTCGTGGCAGCTTACCGGTACAATACATTGATGCCTGCCACTCGTTTGGCGGGATCTGGGTTCGATTCCTGTCTGCAAATGGAGGAATTCTTTTAGATCTCTTCAATCGGTTCTCAGGCGGAGGGAGCAATATTTTCCCTGCGTTATTCCAAGCTTTTCCACCCACACAACATACAAATCAGCCTGTGAATCCAGAGGTTTTATAGCTAGAAGATATATACCCAGTATTAAAACTGGTCACTCAATATGTAAGACTGGAGAAAGTGAGAGATGAGTACCTTTCTTCCTTACCCACAGCTACGCTTGTATGGTAATCATACCATGTCAATGCACACATGTGTACATAAACAGTTACTGTACATGAAGGGCATAGCCTCATTCTGTACGTAGGGTTGAGCAAACTTATGTTTCTATTTGTTACTTGGTGCATCGATCTCGTATGTGGATGCACTGATCCTCATAACCCTGCCTTTATATTGTATTACTCTAATAAACTGCATTTCCCAATGGAAAAGTTGCTGTTTTATTTAAAGTGCTTGCTATTACCCAGACTTGAGTTTCTATCACCTTTAGCATCTCATCGGTGGGCAGGTAGGGAATGTTAAGACAAAGTGGCGAAGTGCCCCCTACAATATGAGAAAGATGCACTAAGTAGCAAACTTAGTTTGATCAACGCCATGTACAGAAACAAGCAATTCCCTTCAAGTACAATGATGCTCTCGAAGCACTGGGCTTTTGCCTTCAATCCATTTCACTAAGTATAAATAATTATCCATATAATTGTATTGACAGTATACATTGAATGGAAGTGAATACGAATTGAATCTCATCACAGGTGGTAATGAGATATTTCAAAACTATGTAACGTCCTTAACTTTTGCACATTAGTGTGCGTGTGAACACACACATACACACAACACACACAACAGTGCCTATTATTATCATCTTTTTTAATATTATATAATATTAGAAAACAAGATAATCATGTCGAATAGCCGAATAGCCGAAACAGAGGAGGTATTAGAAGAGAAGTATAGTAATCGTAAAATTTAATACAAAAGGAGTAAATATAAAAAGCAAAAGCCAAAAATAACGAATTAAGAGCTAAAAGGAATATATTTAGAAACTGCTGAAGAGATTGGCTGTATATATGAGATCATGAAATATCACAATAAACCAAAGTTTAAAAAGAAACAATGTCCGTTATGAATTTATTCTCTTCAGAAAGCTGCCAAATACACAAGTGACAAACAGCATTTCGAATTCCAGACAGCCAAGCACCTATGTGACTTGTCTGAAGGTAGCATTTTTATACTGCTACAGAACAGACACCGAATTTCAAAAATCAAACCATGAACTTACCACAACATAAAGTGGAAAGGTCGCAAACAGCGAGTGAACAAGTTATATAGAGAGCGAAGGATAGTAGACTTAAAATAAGAGAAATAAAACGAAAAGAACTAATATATAATTATTATATATTAAAAAACTTCATTTTATAATATACATCATCATGGCAGTTCCGTGAAAGTGGAGCCACTGTCATTCATTTCGGTTGCGCAGAAAATTAAAACACAAATAAAATATTAAATAGTTTTATGTAATTAACATACACTACCATTCGATCCATGCGCTGAATTGTCTGACCATCGAAATAGTTTGCTTTTATAAACCAGGGCCGTGCTGTGGCTTCTTGAAAAGATGCTATGTGCAATGGTTTATGATTATTTCATTTTTATTGCATTATTTTCTTTTATACCATATCAGTTAGCACAATCTATTATATATACATGTCCTGATTTTCGCTTTATAGAAATTTATCACCAAACGGACCCTATGGAGAAGTTCATCCCTTCCATAACAAGGAGTTAATGGCCAATTACACTCGGAGGAGTCTTATCTAAAATTTCATCTCTATATCATCAAACAATGAAGATTATGCCCTTGAAGACACAGAGGTGTGTGCAGCCATTAATGGTGATGCTTTCCCACATCTGTGACACACTGTATGCTATTATTCCTCCAGCACCACAAATCTTTTTCTTTCTTATATTTTTTATGGCTTATATTGCGCTCCATGTTCTTTCCAGGTGTAATACCGACGTGAATCACTATTCATGACTGAATCGTGATAATATTCCCAAAAAATAAGTTCACTCCACTCATCAAATGTCTCAGTGTCATTTTATCCGTTAGATTTTTAAATAATAACATTGTTGTGGCAAGGAATGTGGAAGCTCAAACGAAATCATGATTTGGGGAAAAAAAGGAACAGCGAATACTATTTTGGATAGTAGGAATGGAGAGCGTAAAAGATTACTTGCAACCTTGGACAGGAAAATATCGTTTCCCATGATATATGTTAGTACATACCAGGGCGATACTAAAGCGATGACAAATGTAGTTCCTCTGATAATAATCTATTTTATCTCTAAAGCATGAACACTTGCTTAATTTGAACCTTTGAGATGTATTTGTGATTTGAGGTATTCAAATTATTTCGCAAAATCGAGCCATGATAAAACAATTTGTTTAAATGTTAAATAAAACAATTTCTTTAAATGGTAAATAAAACAATTTCTTTAAATAATAAATAAAAACAATTTGTTTAAATACAAAAAATAAATGAGAGAGAGAGATTATCAGTCAATCGGGTAGAAGTGGCATTCTGCCTTGAAAGAAAACTATTGTCTGTAAGGTTACTATCATTTTACTCATGGTCAACAGTCAAGTTTTACAATATTATATTCAGTGAAAATATCTATTAACGCTAAGAGCAGATCAGTCAACTGTTAATATAGTTTCAATTTTGAATATACACTTAAAACAGAAGAGCCTTCATCAGTGTAACAAAAATTAATATGTCAACATATTTCTTGATTCAGGTATCCAAATCTCAACCGATCATGAAGGCAACTTTCCGATAACTTAATACTCTTAAGAGGATCTCAGTAATTTATGTGCGAGAACACATTTAAATTTTCCATGTTATCTCCCACAAACTTGTCTTGAAGGCAACACTTTTTAAAGGTGTATCGTGGCGACACATTTTAATGCCTGTTTTCCATCTGAATATCGATAGTTTGTTTGCATATGAAAAGCATAAAATATTCTGCTTCATTTAGCAAAAGCAGAACGCACAGCAAAATATTTTACGTCGTACTTCTGGGATATAAGAATCTTTGCGCTTCTCTTTTAATTATAATTTTAAGCAACAGAGGGAAAACTAGATTTACAATGTGTAATATATCATCTTCGACGTATACGTGTATAGCGAAGGATGCAAGATATATTATACAACATATATAAAATAAAAAATATTAGTTATAGTTTTAGGTATAGGGATTATCAATTCAAACTAATTGCACTGGCCATTTTTACTAATTTATACATTCATACTAATTATACTGGCCATGGGTTTTATCTCCACTAATATATCAGCTGTTTGCAGTCAATTTTTACGTATAGATGTCGAAAATAGTTCTTAAAATTTCACATCACGTAAGATACATATTATGTGTTGCATTTCCTGCAAATAACAATGTTTGTATGTGCTTATATATGGCAGTAATGTTGGGAAGGGTTAACATACTCAACTTGTCTGTTGTAGTGTGAGTATGCAGTTTATCTGCGTATCGATTGCATAGTGTTTTGTTAAAATGATTAAGCGAAGGAAGTTCTGAAACAATTTCTGCTACTTGTGCGGTTTGAAATAAAAACTAAGGAGATAATGTACAGTATTACTAAACGTGCATATTCTTTGTACTTGGGTTGCAAGATTGGTGATAAAAACAAAACTTGAGCTTCACATATGTACAGTATTAAAAAAAAAAAAAAAAAGAGAGAGGTTGTGAGATTGCACTTGAATTACCAGGCATGGAAGCATAAGAAAAGATAATAAAATTCTTGAACAGATTCAAAGGCAGGAAGCGAGCCTGGTGAGATTGGCTGAAGGGTGCCCATATGAGGAGTGGCTTCGAATATGTTGGTTACAGAGCTTGATAAATACGACATACCTTAGAGAAGGAGCCGCAATCTTTTCCAACCTATGAGCTACTTTAAAAATACTCAAAGTCCCAAGGACGATTATAATCTCAAGATAGAATTATTACAACTTTTTAATATAAAAATGCTTTTGCATTTAATTGCTTTTGCATTTAATTTTATAATGTAAAATGTTTAAGTAAACTTAAAAATGTTGGACAGACAACTTGTATGATCGAGACCCGCTAATATTCGTAAAATCTGCTAACTTATTGTGATTTTCTGTTGTACAGAATCTGTGTCAGCATTTTGAATTTAAATCAATGTTTTGAGTTTAAACTAAATAAAAACAGAATAATAAAAATAATATATAGGATATTAAGAAATATTAAAATTTAGAAATATTATATTTTAAGTCAGGAAATCTCTTACCTGAGATTTTTTTCTTCGACAATAACTGCATTCACGTAAGATGTAATCAGAATAGATGGAAATTATTTAATAATTAAATAATTTCCATCTATTCTGATTACATCTTACATGGATACAGTTATCCCCGAAGAAAGAAGAAGAAAGAAAATCTCAGGTAAGAGATTTCCTGACTTAAAATATAATATTTCTAAATTTAATATATTTCAATATATTTCATAATATCCTATATATTACATTTATTATTCTATTTTTATATGGTTTAAACTCAAAACATTTATTTAAATTCAAAATGAGGACATAGATTCTCTACAAGAGAAAATCACAATAAGTTAGCCGATTTTACGAATATTAGCGGTCCCGATCACACAAGTTGTCTGTTCAACATGTCGTAAAGTTTCGAGACAACAGTATTCCCATAATGCTTTTTTATACAAATTAAACTTAAAAACTGAATCAGTCAAGTAACTAATGAGATTTACTATTTCCGGAATTTAAATATTTGGCCATAATGTTTCCGAACAATAAATAGTAAAAGGCCATTGATTACAACGTGACTGTACCTTCTCGATACTCCTAGGACATAATCACACGTGAAAAGCCCAACAGGATTGCAGTTTCCGAGATACTCATACCTTTGCATCTGACGCCGACTACCATGCCAATAACTCGACGCATTATAGCCTCAGACGTTGATGCGCCATAAAATCCCTAAATAAACAAAACTAGGGGCTCACATCTGGTGAGTATGGGCTTGGCACACCCAGGGTCCTGAGCTGGATATCATCATTCTTTTCTTTCTTGGTGATTCCCTTTAATAAAAATAACTGTATTGTGAAGTTTGCAGTTATTCAAATCGTTTGTGTTTCTCATTTCTCGTACTAAATTGCAAACATACTGCATCCCTACTAATTTGCCCACCTGTTTTATATGGCATGGCATGAACACATGATGCTGTTACTGAAGGAGCATTCCATTTCGTAAATATGGTAGATATAATTTGGTTAATAAATTTGTATTAACCAAAGCTAGTGTAAAAAAATCAGTCAGTGTATAAAAAAGTCAGTGCATGAAACCTCAATGTATAAAAAATCACAAAAGATGATGTATTGGTATAAAAATTAAATTCCAAGTTAATAGCAATTCAAATTGCAGCCCGTTTAAGAACAATCTCTTAAATACAACAGGAGTGTGAGGTCGGGGCCCGTTGTTCCGCTCGTCACCGTTGAGCTATATTAATGAATGTGTGAGATAGACTTAAAAAAAAAAAAAAAAAAAAAGGTAAAAGTGCAGCCATTATCAACCCATTGCAGGACGGAAGCCTCCTCAACAATTCATGCTGAGGGAAATGCACCATAATCTACCACGCTGGTCCAGTGCGGGTTGGTAGATCGACCGTATTCAGCAGTCAGGGACTTGAACCCTGCGTCTACTCAAAGAGCGTGTGCTACTGAACTCCCTCTCCTGACCACTCGGCTACGGAGGTCTAAGATAGACTTACCGTGTTGGCAACTCTAAAAAAAATTAACTATAATATTTCATGTAGAGCGGCAAGAAATAGGAAAATTCAGCAGTAGATTTACAAGTTGCGTGTTTTATCTTAGATTGTATTGAAGTCTTTCTGCACTTGTATTGTACAAACATTGCAATTCGCATATTTTTATTTTATTTCTTTTCCAGTTGATTTTTATTATAATCATATAAAACCAACAAATAACGCAAGCGCAACCTCAATCGTGGTGCCCCTTTGGCCGATTTTTTCCAATTTAATTTTTTGAAATAACTTCATACTCAATGCATGTTCAAACATTAAGCAAACAACCTTCAGAAGATACACCTGGCTACTGTACTCAAAAATATTTCCCAAGCCAGCTGGTTCTTCTTCTGTCTGTCAATCAAATCAGCTACTGAAAGCGGAAAAAACGTACCGAAGAACATTCCAACTATGGTTTCTTTTAATCTAATGCAATTTAAATAGATTTAAGACGCCGTGTTATTTACTTTAATCTCTCAAATACCCCGAGTTTTCTCTCAATTGATAACATATAAAGTAGTGTACCAAACTGAGCTTCACACCATACACTGAGTGTTAGTAAGATGTTGACAGATATTTTCTGAGAAGCTCTTTCATATGAAGGAAAAATATTCACTTGCTGAAGAAGGGAAGGGGTTCGTTTACCCTGAAAGCTATGAATTAGTCTTAACTTATTTAGTTATTAAAAATCTAGTTATTGTCTCTATTGGATGTGTTGTATTATTATTATTATCTCTTTCACATGCTTACACCCACATTTATCTGTTATACATTTTATTCTTATCCTGTTCTGAAGTAATGAAAAATGTCTCCTAGTAAAACAGAAAACTTTAAACTCGTTCACAGAATCCAAAGTATATTTTTATTTTCATT
Source organism: Mastigoproctus giganteus (assembly GCF_048544385.1). NCBI lineage: Eukaryota > Metazoa > Arthropoda > Arachnida > Uropygi > Thelyphonidae > Mastigoproctus > Mastigoproctus giganteus. The sequence goes on from NC_143575.1 coordinate 214,006,108, forward strand.
CTAAATAATATTCAGAACTTTTTTCTCAAATACAAATATAAACGAAAATTTTAGCGACATGGGAGCAGACTATAATGTTGTGATAATTACTATTTTTCTTCTTTTACTATTATCTGGTAATGTTTGCTATTTATTTCTTGCATTCCTTACTGCATCTTTGTCCTCCATTTCACACTATAAAGTGCACAAGTTCAAAACGCAGATAATATATGGTCAGAGAAAAGTGACAGTTTATTCCTTTAATGGATATTTCGCGTGCTCCACTCAAGTTAAGCTTGTGATTCATGCAAAGAATGAATCTCGTAACGCCCCCTTCTTCCGAAAAGAGGACGTTTCATAATGTAAAATATTATCGTATAGTGGCTAAAGTCAAACAGATGTCAGCGAATATTAACTCTTACATTTCTTAAGATTAATTAGGTTCAGTGATGATTTTTCTTCCCTCGTCCTCTAAAGATATGCTCATGTTTGTTTGTTTCATTCTTTTTCGAAGTCTTAGAATTACTTTCTTCCGACAGTTTATTTATGATGTTTTTTTACCAACTGTTTCACATATGACAAATTTCTTTTTGGAGTTAATTTGGGACCATTATAGCCATTATTCAGTTGGTGTTAGTGGACGTGAGTTTTTAGCTCAATTTGGCATTCTAGTTTATATAAGGTGTGATCAAAAAGTTCGGGGACTGACTTTGTATCTCGAAATTGCAGTGTCGTAGCGAGTTGCGACTTATAAAAATATGGTCTGTGGGTGACTCAAGTAGACCTAGTAACGCATGAATAACCCGTCTATCTGCAGTTGGTCTGAATTAGCTAGCATTAAACAGGTGTTTTTGTGCGTTTCGTCACATTTTAAAATAAGTGATTTTATTAAGCAGAGAATTCGTATCAAATTGTTTCAAATTAGGGAAAAGTGCAACAGAAACCCCAGATTGTTAAAAGCAGTTTTTTGGAGAAGATGCTATGTGTCGTTCGAAAACCTTTTCAGTGGTTCGCAAAGTTTAAAAAGAGTCGCTTATCCGTTGAAGAGATCTTCGCTATGGCACCCTTCAACTTTAGAAACTAATAATTCAATTGCTCCTGTTTGTGAAACTGGTATCTATTATGGGACATGTCAATTTAATTTTAACATGACAATCAGCCAAGTTTGTCCCTCGCATTCTCACCTGATGATCACAAAGAGTGGCGAGTTCTTTCATCAGGACCTCCGTCAATGTGCTGCTGCTGACCCACACTATATTTCTTCCATCATTACTGCTGATGAATCGCGGGAGTATGGATAACCAGAAAACAAAGACCCAGTACTCTCAATAAAAGACAGTCTTCTCCAGGCCAAAAAAGCAAGACAACCTGGATCACGGAAAGTCATGCTTATCGTATTTTTTGACTCACAGGACATTGTTCATTATGAATTGTCCCGCACAGTGAAACAGTGAACCAGGAATGCGAAAACGGTTCTACGCCAATCGCGCAATGCTGTTCGGAGAAGAAGGCCGAAAAAGTGAACTGCCCCTGCACACTGAGAGCTTTCCTTTCAAGAATTTCTTTGCAAGAAATTCTTGAATGGATGAGACCACTCTATCACTGCGGTCCCATCCGCCATACTTGCCTATTCTAGCTTCTTTTGTTTTTTTCGTTTATTTCCCAAACCGAAAGCCTCCTTGAAAGGCCAGATCTGCAACGACAGAGGAAATTATTAAGAACGCGAAACAGGAACTATTAGCAGTTCCGAGCCTATCAGGAATGATTCCAGAAGTTGCAGAAGCGTTAGAATCTATCAAGGAGATTACTTCGAAAGAGGTCAACTTGAATATCCGGTAAGCTTCATCATTTGCTAAATACTAGTTCAGTTCCAGAACTTTCTGAGTACATCCCCTATGTTATTAACTGAGAAAAGGAGTAAAATCGCATCGGTACCACCGTATTCGAGTAGTTAATTTAAATACAGATATATATACCCACACCGTACGTTCAAATCCACTCTTGCAAACTCCTGCAATCCCCTATGTAGTCGTCACGAAGTATTAACAGAAAATCTATTATTTGTAATAATCGCAAATTTACTTTTATTATACTTGAATATCCATTCATTGATCTTTCTAGATCTTATGGGTAAATGATGCTGAAATAACGATACCAGAATAAATTAGATAAACCTTTGCTCCATTGTCAGTAGCTATGGCACACAGCGAGAAAAAATAAAAATTCATGTACGTCATTTATAAAGATCTTTTTCATCTATCTTCAGGATGAATGCGAAAGAAACTGGCAAAACTTTCTACTAACATCTCTTCCTGTTTTATCGGATGAAAGAAACCAACTAATCATCACCAGCTCTACTGATGTAAGTGCTTGTTCAGCTTTTGTCCTACAAATGCTCATTAGCATTACATGGTAAGCCTCCAACAGCTTCCGTAGTTGGCCTTTCCTCTCTTTGTTTGTCGTCTTTCTACGGGCATTGCTCCTCGCTGAAGTTCGAAAGTTCATCGAGCGGTGAACGACCGAATTATACAGAGTTAAAGAAGAATTAAGCATTAAAGAAGGATTTTCCTGATAATGAAATCAGACAGCATACTCCTAATATACCTAAGATGCGAGAACATTAGATCAAGCCACACAAAAGTTGATTTCTTAACGTAATATTTCCATAATCGTCTTGGCGAAATTTTTTCCCCTCATCATTATCTTGCTTATGTTGATGTTTTTAATTTCTTAATAGAGAATACGGCGAAGTTATTTTTATTTTTAGTATTAAGAAGCTTATGACTGTGGTTTGAATCATCAGCATGTACAGTAAATATCACATTGGTTTTCAGTTTATCGGTGACAACCGAAGGAGTAAAAATAAATAAAAACTGTGGTAGCAGAATAACAATATGCCGAATATAAAGGATTCTACACGTTCTTTCAAACAAACATGGGACGATGCCATCTAAACGCTTCGAAATTGGTTTATTGATTACAATCCTTCTACCACTGAAGTGCACACTTTCAACTTGTCGCATAAGAATTTTTAAAAATATGTCAGGCAACAGCATTTATAGTCCTGACATCCATTAAACTTTGTTAACCTAAGATTATAATGAATTTATAAAAATTATTGATTTTAAATATTTTGAAGCATTTATTACTCCAGGATTTTTATAAAAATGTAAACCACTGTGTTGTGTGAAAGTAGATTATTGACACTAATTGCATATTTAAAAGAAAAAGATCGCGTCCATTCGTTGCATGGAAATTCGCTGTATGTGACAATTCGGTGTATCATAATTTGGTGAAAGAGAATTCGTAGCGTCGACAATTCAGTGTATTCTTTGGGAGAATTCGGTGTATGGTAAAGCAAGACTGAAAATGCAAACTTTTAACATGCAGTGCTCTTAACAGTGAATTTAGTGATCACGATACCGTTCTTGATGTTTTATATTTTTTGATGGAAAGTGCTGTCCACCTTCGTTTTTTAATGCACATTCTAAATTTTTTTAGAAGATTCTATTAACGAAGTGCCACGGACAGACCAAAGATTGGGACACAAGAGAATCTTGTTCGCATTTTATTTTCACTTCTGTAAGTTGCATTTTTTAGAACACAGGGATGGGGAGGGGGGGGAAGCTGTTCCAGAAACCAAAAGTAGAGATCATTAATAGATGTTGGCTGGGTAATGTACATCTTCTGACTTTCGGTTTGCAACCCTCACTATAGTTTTTATCGAAAGAAGTTAGTAGTGGCTAGTACCGTGGATGAGTTAAGGGCAGGCAGGTCAGCTTCTCTGGAGAATGTATAGGGTTCGGAATTGGGGTCCGAGTCCTCTTCATGGAAAAACGCTCTGGCCCAGCGAGGCGTTTTCACCAGGGCCCGTGGCGTTTCTCTCTGCTCCTGACTAAGGACTCAATAAAAAAATAAAAAATATATAATAAAAAGTATATAATTATTAAATAAATAGCAGCCTGATAACCTTTTTTTCCCCTATGTTTGTCAATAAATTTCTTGCAATTTCCAACCCTCACAAAGCTATGATGCTAGAACAGAGCAGGCTTCGCGGTTCTCTGTAAAAGAAAAAGGAACCTACCCTCATTAATTTTCCATTCCTGTTGTTTCTTGTGTAAATGAGTTTCTTCTAGCTTCGCAACCCTCAACCAGTCCATGTTACTAAAACAGCGTATGACTTTAGCAATTTTCATGGTAGTAACAATCTTCCTTTCACCTGGTTTCCGTGCCTGTAATTTTCTAACCTCCGAATCCAATCAACCAATCCATGCTCCTAGAAAAGCACAGGATTCAACTGACTAGTACGTTAAAAATCATTAATAAATAATCTTATCTGGATTGAAGGTGTTACAATATGGACGGAGTCATGCTGAAATAGGCACGTGCTCACTTTCCAACCTCCCTATGAGAAGGATTGGCGTTGAATATTTTTATACAAAATAAATGGTTGATAAATATTGTCATAAATTTTCTTTATTTTCTTTTTCCTAAATTTCTACATTCCTTTTTTCTATGTCTCCAGGATCCTAAACCTTTCACTTCATTGATTTTGTTAATATCTGATCCCTGCGTGATACAACGAATTGTCATGCAGCAAATTGACGTGGACCCATTATAAAAATATACAGTTACGCACCAGGTTTGTTTATGTAATTAGTTTATTGTGAGCTAATTGATCGAAATAGAGAAAAAGATTTATATATCTCAAATGCATAGTAGAATTCAGTAAATTAACTGGCTATCGGTTACATTTCTGAATATACTCTATTAATCCATCATCAGATTAAATAAATTTAAACTAAAAGAGAAAAAGAAAAGGGATTATGATATGGCAAAAACTAGGATTACTACTAAATGGCAACAAAGAGAACTATAGGCACTTTACAATAGGGATATATTAAAAAGCAATCCGGAACTCATATCAACGATTACCTTAGTCTTCAAAAATTTACGCAAAAATTTGGTACTACCATCGCTTATTGAGTTAACTTCGTAACATAACGCGAACTGCTCTTACAAATTACAGCTCCGTGAATAGTCATAGTGTTTGTGTGAGCCATTGACCAATTTTACGTCACTTCAGCAACAGCTGACAGAAAAAAGGGATAGAAATTGGCCGGTGTTTCAAGTACTACAGTAGAACCTCACTAATTGGTCACCCCTCTGGTCCCGAAGGTGACCAATTAGTGAAATAGACCATTTAGTGAGGGAGTAAATAAAAAGTCAATTTGTAACCGTAAAAAACTAGGAACTATTTATTTAGATTAAATTTTAATACATATACAGTAATTTAAAAAAATTACATATATGTATATTTAAGAACACTTTTAACTTAATAAAAAAAAAAGAAAACTTATTTACATTACAGTAATTTGAAGTTGTACATACATAATTTATTTGTTTAAAAAAATCTGTTATTTTTGTTTGTTTTTAGTATTGTCGGTGTTTTTCAGTAGCCAAGTTATAAATTTATCGTAGTAAAATTATTTTTGGCATTTCTGCTTCTTCTTGGCATTCATACCAATTGATTATATCTGTCAGGGATTGACTGGTTTCCTTATGGGAAATGGTAGATACTGTGGGCCTGTCGTCTTCTTCATCTATTACTTCAGTAGATCCCACAGAATAGGAGACAATTTCATCATCCGTAAAAATTTCGTAACCTACATCCGTTGCGTCTATATCGCACCAATTTTTGACATCGTCTTCATTTAAGTTTTTGAATACTGGCAAGGATCTGCAAATTTCTATTAAAACTGGTGGTGTGAGACCAGAATCTTCTTGTTCTGCAGAGTCAGGTTGTACTGTTTGAGATGGCCAGAGCTTATTCCATGCAGATTTTAGCGTCTTTTCAGGAACACTTTGCCAGCATCAGCTGCGTTATAGATAGCATCCTTTATAGTATATTCCTTCCAGAACTGTTCTACCTCTAAATCGTTTTCACATAGTGCCAAGTTCTGTAAAAATAATTTTCCATACCGCCTCTTAAAACTCTATAAAACACCCTGGTCCATTGGCTGTAACAGGCTAGTTGTATTAGCTGGAAGAAATATGCAATGAATGTTGTTATGGGATGAAAATTCTTCTAAATCGTCAAGGGGATGGGCAGGAGCATTGTCCATTATCAAACGGGCTTTTTCTAGGAGGTTTTTTGTTTTAAGGTAAGAAAGAACATGGGGACAAAATTCTTCTGTAAACGATTGCTTAAAAATTTTTTTGTTCATCCAGGCATTATTTTGGGCATAATATTTTACAGGAAGTAAATCATAATTCATGTTCTTAAAAGCACGTGGTTTTTTTGCCTTGCCGATTACTGCTAATGTCATTTTGTGGCCCCCACTATTGGCGACGCAAATCCGCACTCTCTTGAGCGGATCTTTCTTCCAGAACTCCTGGGGAGGGGGGAAGGAGAGGCTTGCCTCTCCTCTCCTCCCCAATTTTCTCACTCTGGTGGGGCACGGGCGTGCCTCACTACCTGCAGGGGCCATCTACTCTGTTGGCCTCTTATTTCCAATTTCTTCCCCCCCAGTCTTCATCCTCCCCCCAAACTTTTGTCTTGCACAGCGTTTAGCCCTACATTTCAAAATCAAAAGAGAACATCAAAATTCTTGCCCGAACCTATTTGGTTTTTAAAACTCACTTTCACCGCACAGCCCCACGTCGCATACTATTAATACTAATTTGTTAAGTATCACTAATATCAATCTCGATTTTTTTAATTTATTTATTTTTTTTGATCCTAGCCACTGAAATCCCAGGAAAGTAAGTGGCAAGACCAGCCAGAGTACAAATATTGGTAACACCCGGCCGGCCTTCCTGTGGCTGGTATTGGTAACGTCGGGTCTCACTAGGGGCCCGGTGGCTAACAGGCCAGACGAACAATAGGCACAACAAACTACACAGTACATATCCCACACACTTTTAAATCTCTGGCTTGTCCGATACAGAGAACATACGCGGAGATGGGAGAAATCCCAGGTGCCCTCAGACCCCGAACATACCTAATACCATAGAGGCCCTGCGGCCAAGTAGCCAGAGACACAACAACAGATCATAACACAAAAAAAGTGTAGTGTCTGGCATAAATCAGACACTACACTTTTTTCTGGCTTATGTAGAAGTTCTGCATTCTACCACAGAGTACATACGGCGCAGATGTGAGAAACCACAGGTGGCGCCTAACCCTAAATACTATGCCACTATGCTGCGGTTGTCTACCCAGGTGTAAACCAACAATGCTTGGGGTAATGTGCGGTACCAAGAATGACCAAACCTCTACAGTACTGAAAAATACTAGGTAGAAAGATCATTTTCATCGCTAATATATCATCCCTTGCTTGCTGGAGGCACTAAATGACCAAAACTGCACACGAACCCATCCCTCACTTTCACTATTCAGTTTTTCTTTGGAGTTATGACGGGCATGGTGAGATCCAGAATTCTCTACATTTCAAGCGCACAACTTTAAAATGACTTTCAGATCGATTATTAAAAGCAGAGCAGACCACACCAAAACAGCTTAATACTAGGGAATACTTCCGATCCAAGTAGTGAACAATATAACTATCGGTATTCTGCCAATTCGTGATTGGAGGTAGTCTTTGTAGTGGCACGTGAGGCGGAGTTGGGACACTGTCGAGACTACAATTTGAGGAGCTGGGTGAAATTTGGCGATCTAGATATGACATCATACATCGTACAGTATTGTCCCCATGACATGCTGTTCATGATTGAGCTTGGTCAATCATGAACAGCAAAGACTTGTCACTAGCCACGATACCATCACAGCGGCTTTCTACTTAAATTACATTCTCATTTCTTACTGAGTCCTGTTGAAACTCTATTCATGTTCATAATCGTCAATAGAATCCAGCATACCGCCAATTTGGACGCTCACTGTGAATAAAAATACAGTCAGTGAATAGTCATAAAATTAAATGTCGAATCTCTTTATTCGAATTATATAAAATATGCGATAGCGAACTATTGCTATTAGGTTTTGTCAAGCACTAATAAATAGCCATTTTTTAATCAAAATTTTCAGTTCTGGTCAGAATAACAGATATATTTAAAAAGAAAAAAAAAACTGAAATGCATGTTGAGACGTTAAAAAACCCTCTTTCAAACGAAACTACTTAGAATTCAACATTTAGCGAATTACACAAAAAACGTAAAATATCTGTGTGCATTCCTAAGGAAATTTTCCGGCTGTAGCATGGTCTGACACGGCTCCGCACTGGTTAATTAAAATATTTATTAATTTGGTACCAACCAGCAAATGGTTTCCTCTCCTGGTCTCTAACATGATCACATGAAGAACACCGCGGAATGAGTTGGAATACTAGAGGGCCAACCAACACGCCAATTGCCTACTACCCCAAACTAGTTGAAAGTATTTCGGAAAGGATTATGGTTCTCATCAAAGCCAAATGTGGACCCACACATTATTGATTTTTCTAAAACAAATATCCATTTTCTTAAACAAAAAATACTGTGGAATATGTCCGAGAGAGTGTATTCCAAGATATTTCTTCATTATTTGTTGGAATCTGCATTCCGGTCATTTAAAATGGGGACAGTGTTCTCGGAGTTCAGAGAGAAAATTTCAACAAAAAAGAACACAATCTTTCCGTACCAGCAGCACTCAGCATTTGAAGTTTTTTGATAACAAGATTTAAGTCAATAAATAAATCTCACCAGCTAGTGAGGAGACGAAGACGAAATATTTACTAGTAGGAGAAGGCTCTTTAGATAATTATAGAACATATAAGATCTATGTGAAAAGATTATTTGAGTATGGAAAGATCTGGTGTCTAATATATTTACTATGCTATACTTTAGGGATTTTTTTTAGTAAACGCGAGTAAGGAGGGGAGAGTAACGTAGAGCTGAGATTTATTAAAGCCCATAACTCAGCCTGAAGGAGATTAACAAACATCTGTCCAGACTGTTTATCACAGTCACAAATGGCGTGCTACGTTTTTTAAGAAGAAAGAGCAAATTACAATGCAAAGTACTGCATTTACTTTACGAGGTAATTCCTAGTACAGTGTTTTAAAAAAGAAACTAAACACGCTAACGTAACGATCCTTTTTCCGCTCTGTTCAGATCATTAAATACAAGGATGGTGTTAAGGTTTACACCAACAAATATTCATTTCGGAAGGTTACGTTAGAAACTGGAGTTATGAAGTCATCAGGGCGAAATTTTCAGAGAAATTCGGCAGTCTTATGGCCTGCCGACTGTTTATGTAATTGGGTATCCAGTTTCTCTCTGACCGCTCACTGTTGTTGATGGTAAACGATCTAACTTCTCCACAAATGCACGCGTTCCCCAAGGTGCTGTTCTTTCTCCCACCCTTCTTGCATATTAATGACTTTCTTCCACTACTGTAAATTTCATCTATAGTTTTGCTTATTAAAGCACACTACATTCCGTCTTCCAATTTCAGAAGCTTTGTCCTGTACAAACAGCTTCAACCACTCGAATATCCTCCACCGAGTCCTTTAATGCTGGTCTCCAGGAAATTCAGTGGAGCAAAGAAACCTTAGTTAACTTTAATCCTCCTAAAACTCATTCCTATCTTATTTCTCGCAAAAACGTCAACAAGCTCATATGTTCATCTTCGATGACACTCAGATTTCTAGACAAGATCACATACCCATATTATGGGATTATCCTGACTTCTTCTTTTTTTTTTTTTATTTGGTAGTTGTTGGCGCATCGGCTTCTGTGGCCATATTGCACCTCCCAAGGTTTTTGCAGCACTTTGATCCAAGCCCGAGGCGGGAATCGAACCCGCGACCTTTGGGTTGCCGGGCAGGTACTTTACCCACTCGGCTAGCCCGGTCGGCAGACTGACTTCTAATTTCTCTCTTGGAATAGGCGTGTCACAAAATATTGCTTCCTCTGCATAAAAAAACTGGGGTTTTCTTTTTCACACTCGGCGTTACTTTTCTTTCAAACAGCTGCTCACTCTATACAAATCTCAAATCCGCACTACTATGGAATATTGTTCCCATCTCTGGGGTGATGCCCTCTGAACCTCTCTTAAGCTTCTAGACTCTTAGGGCAGTCATGTGAACTTCTAGACCCTAAGAGTCTAGAAGTGAACTTCTAGACTCTTAGGGCACTGATATGAAGGCAGTCATGTTAATTGACAACTGGTCTCTTATGAAATCTCTCCACTCTCTCTCTCTCTCTGTTTGTTTTGTAGACGTACCACACAGCGTCCAACTCCGAACTCACAGAACTAACTTTTCTTCGTCCTCATTTATCCATTCAACTTCTGTTTTCTGGAACAATCTGCTTTCTCGTGTATTTCCTAAAAATTACAATCTACAGAAATTCAAGTCTAATACCAACAAGTACCTTAGGCTATTTCCTTAGCCTTCAATCTTTAGTCTTCTCTTTTCAGCATTTAAACCCATGCACAGTACTAAGCACTATACACTGAGTGATCACTGAATTATGACCACCTACCTAGTACTTCGTAGGTCATCCTTTTGCCCTCAGTACAGCAGCTATCCGACGTGGCATTGATTCAACAAGATGTCGGAAGCATTCGGGAGGTATGGCCAATCAAGCTGTGTGTAATGCGGTCAGCAATGCAGGTATGGAGGTGATTGGTGTATCCAGACGTCTGATATGCCTTTCCATAGTGTCCCACAAGTGCTCTATGGATTGATATTGGTAGAGTTCGGAAGCCAATTGATATGTTGGAAGTCAGAACTGTGTTCCTCAAACCATTCCTGCACAACAAGTGCCCGATGGATCGGTGCATTGACATCTAGGAAGACACCATCTCCATTCGGGAAAAAGTGTAACATAGCGGGGTGTACACAGTCAGCAAGCAGTTGACGATAGCGGACACCACTGATATGTTGTTCCACATGCATAGGGGTCCAAGTTCCTGCCACTGAAACATGCCCCACACCATACAACCACCTCCATCGGCCTGCACTTTTGATACCATGTATGATGGATGAAGAGCTCATGTTTTTTTTTTTTTTTTTTTTTTTTTTTTTTTCGTTTTTTTTAAGGAGCATTAGCAACTAAGGCCATATTGCTCCGGGAATATGTGCCGTGGTCATTCCCTGACCTTTTCGCATCCTCCGTATTTGGTGGTGACGGGCTCGAACCCCGGTCAAATCAAGAAGCGTGTGCTACGCACTGCTGCTCCTTACCACCTGGCTACGGAGGCGCCGGAGTCTCATGTTGTTGACGCCAAATCCGTACACGACCATCCACGGTGGGGAGTAAATAACGTGACTCATCCGACCAGCACACCTTCTTCCAGTCTTCTAACGTCCAACGTGCATGCTCTTTGCACCAGGCGAGTCTTTTACGCCAATGCACCTTGGTTAGGAGAGGATGCCATAGGGGTCGTCTGCTGGTATAGCCCATACGTGCGAGCGTGCGAAGCATGGTCATGCCAGATATCGTTCCGGGTTGGCCCATGTTGTATTGGGTAGTCAACTCTTGAACAGCGCTGTGCCTGTTCGCCTGTACGAGTCGTCGGACCCGGCGCTCACCGGCTCCGACGACTCGAACATCAACTTTTCGCTGACCTTTGCAGATTTGCCGTCGGGTCGTTGTTTGACCATTTGACGCCAGTCCTGGTACACTTTAACTACGGCGGCTTTCAAACACCCCACCAGTTCAGCCGTTTGGGAAATCGAGGCACCAGCTCGTCGACCTCCGACAATCTGTCCTTTATTAAAGTCCGATAAATCCTTCCTTTTACCCATCACGCTCGGAATTTTACTACCTGCTGAACCACTGACACCTTATCTATACTACGTAGGTCGACTAACTCCGCACTATCGTACCTCACGTGGTCAACGGGTCGCATTCAGTGTTCATAGGGACGGTCATAACTCAGTGTAGGTTGTGATACCTTTCGTTCGGGGTTTTCATAAAAACAAATTCCTCAAAAAAAAACCATACCATTAAATGTCAATGGGATAAATTTATGCAAACTAAGAGTGTTGCAGATATATAAGAAAAGAGACTGAAAAGGCTTACGAAAGAGAAACTCTTGAATATTCTTGCTGCAGTGATCAATAACCGGAATGTATAAAGTTGTTTTCATCCCAGAGTGGAATGTCTGTCGGCTCTACTTATAAGGTGCTGCAGTATACAAATAGCTGCCTCGAGGCCACATCAGTGTCCAGTGTTGATAATGTTTGATGGAACACCAACACCTGATGATGAGGAATTGGATAACTGATACTGGCCAGAGGAGGTGTAGTTCTATTTGGATGCATACGTACATTAACTCAGAATGCTTGAATATGGTTACAAACAAGCCAGAAGAAATCCAGACACTCCACTACATTTCTGAAAATGTTAAGAATCTGCTGCGCATTTTCGCGAATAGGCGTTACTACATTTTTTAGTGAGGCGAATATTCAACGTGCAGACCATATTGACCGACACAGTACAAGTACTGTATTCTGTAATAAACTAGTGTGCAAAACTTAAGGACCAACACTATTTCTAAAGGTTACAACCACAAAATCAAACGAAACAGCCTGTGGCGATTTGCATAACTGTGGCTGTTCAATAGAAAGCTGGTGCACATGCAAAAATTTGAATCGCGATGAGAGGGCTCACATAAACGGATAAAAGCAGCAGTTCAGCAGTTATGTGTAAATTACCGAATGGTGAGCACGATTGTTACAGATGTTCTATTCGTTTCATACAGTGCTACAGACAACGAAATAACTAGTAGGCAACATCTGGTGGTGGTCGTCCAAGAAAAACAACGCCCAATGATGACCGCTATATACTCCTACAGGGCAAGAGGGACTGATACCAGACAGCGGGATCCCTTGCAAACCAGCTGCACAGGACGCAGGATATCGCGGTTTACTGTGTTCAGGCGACTCCACAAAGGTGGACTGTTTGCCCAACGGCCTGTACGCTGAGTCCCTTTAACACCTGCCATCGGAGACACCGTTTACAATGGTGTATCGAACACAGTGACTGGACAGCAGCGCAATGGAGTAAGGTACTCTTTACTGATAATAGTAGATTCAATCTCAGCAGCGATTCTGGACAGTTAATCTGGCGACAGTTGGCACACGGTATCACCCTGCAAATATCAGTGAAAGGGATCGATATGGCGGTCGAGGTGTTCTCGTCTGGGGAGGCGTTCTCTTCGATGGACGTACACAACTTCAGATACTGGAAGGCGGTACTGTAACCGGTGCACGCTATTGTATTGAGGTAATTCTTCTACATGTGCATCTGTTCCGAGGTGCCATTGGCCCCGAGTTCGTGTTTATGGATGATAATGCCACATCCCATCGCACTGCAGCTGTTTATATGCTCTTGGAAAGTGAGGAGATTGTTCGTATGGATAGGCCTGCCAGTTCCATCGATCTAAATCCCATCGAACACATATGGGACACCCTGGGGAGACGCCTAGCGGCACGTCCACACCCACCAGATAATGTTCACCAGCTGAAGATGGCGCTGACAGAGGAATGGACGATGTTACCACAAGAACTTATCAACAACATAAGTATGGGCAGGCGGTGCAAAGCCTGTATCGACATTAGGGGTGGCCATATCTCCTACTGACGAGCAACTCTTCCCTTCGTTCCATCTTTGGCAGTGATGCATCTGTATCATGGCAGCCAGTGCTATGTTGTCATTTTTGAATAAAGTCCCTCTGTACCATTTTGTTTCCGTTGTGTCGGTGTTGTTTCCTTCATCATTTCTGTACCTCACGAGGTTCCTTTGGTATGGTTTTCCCATATACAGGCCTCTCCTATGAGAAGCTACAGGTGAAAACCTAACTGGTCCTTAAGTTTTGCACACCAGTGTATATTTGTCTTGTAAACTTAGGTGAGGTCTATAATTGTTACAACTCTGAACGAGTCCTGTAATTCATATAAATCAATGTTATTGTCAGTCGCTTCCATGAGTCGAGTTCCTTTTTGAACAAACTGTATTATAGTTATTAGACTCCCCGAATAGTTATATTCATAATTCCTTGGGTAAATGTGCTTTGTCATCACATGATCTATTAAAGAAGACAACGTTTCTTGAGACTGCATCAGTTTCAATATGAAAAGAACTAGATTTCAAAAATGATTTAAGAAAACATCCCAGTTTTTGAGAAAAGTCTTAATAAAACCCTCTGGCATTTAACAAATTAATACCTTCTTGTATGCGACTTTATTTGCTGGATTGTATAAAGTGCAGTGCTTTCTTGTGCGCGCTGTACAGTACGTATTCAATGTTCGACAAGATCTCCATCGTATATATGTATGTATTATATGTGTGGGCGGATCCTAGAGCATAAGTTCAATTCAGACTGTGAAGGTAAGGCCAGTGTGTGTAGTGTTAAAAAAAAAAAAAAAAAAAAAACGAGAAAATTTTCCTGCGCAGGCAGGAAAAGGATAGATAAGAGAGAGAGAGAGAGAGAGAGAGAGAGAAAAGAGGAAGGAAAAAGAAGAAGAAAAAAAAAGTTCATCCCGCACAGAAGGACAGGAAAGAAAATAAAGTGTTTGTGTGTGTGTGTTGTCATACTGTGTTGTGTATTGGCCTCTTGGCTACCTGAGAGCAGCCAACAACAGGATGGCCGCTTCCAGGCTCTCGTCCCTAGCTGCAGGAAGGCAGGCCTCCCTACTATCTGCTCATCCTTCTCCCTTAGGAAAGGGTTTCCCAGGGAGGAAGTAGAAAGACTATCTAAAGAAGAAGAGGGGGAAGAGAGGAGGCAGACTTCCCTGGCCCAGAGAAGTCTCAATGTAGGGTAGAATGAGAGAGAGAGAGAGAGAGAGAGAGAGAGAGAGAGAGAGAGAAGGAGAAAAATAAGTAAATAAAATAAATAAATAATAATAATTAATAAATAAATAATTTTTTTTGAGAAAGAGGGGCTGCATTGCCCTTGGGGGCCCCAGTTCAGAGAAGCAGAACGCAAAGGAAAAAAAGTTTTTCATCCAGCATGCGAATAGAAGGGTAAAAGGAAGGATTGCAGAGAAGAGCTACTTTGACTCCAAGGACAGCCTTAGAGTCAGAGCAGAGCGCGGAGAGAGAAGAAGGAAAAAAATATATTAATATTAAAATTAAAAAGAAAAAAAATAATAATGAAATTATGAGTATTAATTATTGCTGGGTTAGCGTTGGCCAGCAGGGTACGACGCCTTGAAAAAACATCCTTGGCAAACTCCTGGAAGGAAGGAAGGTTCTCGGGGTACTGGATGAGTTGCTCCAGTTGGTCAGTTGTGGATACACTTGTCTTTAGTTGTTCATCATATACATCGCATTCGAAAAGGATATGAAACCAGCTTTCTTTGTTCCCACAGATGCAAAGGTCTGTGTTGTTCTATCCCAGTTGGTGGAGCTTGTCATTAAGAGATCCGTCACCGGTGACAATGTATGTAGTTTCCAGACTCAATGAAAACCATGAGATGGTGATTTTAGCTGTTTCAAAGGTTACCATCGGGAGGAATTTTTTAGTTACTGCTCCAGTGGTAGAGGTGTCCCATCTGGTCTGCCACAGATTGAGGAGTTCATTGTAACATCTAGTCTTTTCTTGCTTGATGTCATTATCGAGGTTCAGCTCTAAGCACTTCCTAATTCATTTCACAAATATACGTGGTCTCAATTCTAATCTCAACGATGACCATTTCCACTTGCAGTCTGCTAAACCCCATGTACTTTTTCGGACAGAATCTCAGTCATCAGTTGATTCAACTACTGCTCATCTCAGATGCCCAAACTATTCGCTGTATGACTCCTTTCGCCTCAAAGGTTGTACTTGTGCATATGTCCGTTCTGATATTCCCCGTTAGAGACTTGGCAATTTGGAATCTCCTCTCTTTGATCTTCTCTGGCTTAAAATCTCTCTACCTGATTGTGTCAAATTCATCTGTTGTCTCTACCGTTCTCCCAACTCCACTAATCACTTGGAGCTCTTTGACTTCCTCTCTTTGAAACTTGACTTTCTCCAGTCCAACTTTCCTAACATCGAGGTAATTTTCCTTGGTGATTTTAATGTTCACAACTCCAGCTAGCTTCGGTTTTCTAGTCACATCGACCCAACTGATCGAGATTCTGAGCCTTTTGCAATTACTAATGACCTTGCACATTTACCTACGAGAATACCGGACAATCCTAATCATACAGCCTGATGAAAACGCTTGATCTTTTTCTCACAAACAACCCTTCTAAGTACACGGTCGAAGTGAGAGGTAGTTTAGGCACTTCAGATCACAACTTGGTGATTGTCTCTTCTCCAATGGAACCTTTATCTTATGGCTATTCGCAACCTCGTGTTGTTTGGCATTACAAGAATGCAAAATGGGATGACCTGCGAGACTTCTTTTCTTCTTTTCCTTGGTCGGATTCTTATTTCAAAATTTCTGATGTCAACATTTGCTCAGTTCGTGTCAGTGAAATTATTCTTGTAGGAATGGATATACTTTGTCCCACACTCCACTTTAAAATATCGTCCTTTATCTAAACCTTGGTTTTCCAATAAATGTGCTAAGGCTGTTCAAGAGAACAACGTTGCATATCGTAATTGGCTTGTTTCTAATTCTTCAGTTTCATTTTCTGCCTACACGAAAGCTCGCAACAATTGTAAAGCAGTTATTAATCAGTCCAAACTAGAGTTTGAACAGGCTAAGAGTAGAAAACTTGCTTTTTGGCATAATGGTAGTCGAGCATTGTGTTCTCTTGCCAAAGCTATCGGCCGCAACTTTTGCCCATCTCTGCTCCCACCTCTGCTCCCACCACACCATGAGTTGGAAGAAAAAAAAAATTTCTTCCAACTCATGTATTAATGATCTTCGTAAAACACCTCCCACCATTCCCAACACGCTCCATTCAATGCCTTCTGTGGTCTTTCGTCAAAAGGATGTCAGAAGGATTTTGATGAATCTTGATCCTAAGAAAGCTCCAGGTCCTGATGGTATTTCTCCACTTGTTCTCAAAACCTGTGCTCCTGAACTTACTCCTATTCTTTGCTGCCTTTTTTCACTTTCTTATTCCAAAGGTGTTTTTCCTTCTGCTTGGAAATTTGCTCATATCCAGCCAGTTCCTAAAAAGGGTGACAAATCCCTCCCATCCAATTATCGTCCCATTGCAATTATTTCTACTCTTTCTAAAGTAATGGAGAAATCAATTAACCGCCAACTCTTAAATTACCTAGAAACCTTCCGTCTGATCAACGATCGCCAGTATGGATTCCGTCAGTGTCGATCCACTGGTGATATTCTGGCTTATGTTACCCATTTATGGACTAATTCAATGGAAAGGTTCGGTGAAACACAAGTAGTTTCTCTTGACATCTCAAAGGCTTTCGATCGTGTTCGGCATAAAGGTCTTCTAAACAAGCTTCCATCTTATGGTTTGCCAATTGTTTTTAGTAACTGAGGATGATGGTAGATGGCTCTTTGTCTTCTAACCTTTCCACTAATGCCGGTGTCCCCCAAGGTTCAGTTCTTTCCCCCACTCTTTTCTTCTTGTATATCAGTGACCTTCTTCCATTTACTGGAAATCCTATCCAAAGTTTTGCCGATGATAGCACATTGCATTCCACTTTCCATTTTGAGAAACTTTGTCCTGCTCGATCAGCTTCAAGTTCTCGAATATCTTCTACCAATTTCTTAAATGCCGATCATCAGGTAATTTTCTAGTGAGGCAAAGACAACTTAGTTGATTTCAACCCTTGTAAAACTCAGTCTTGTCTTATATCTCGCAAAAAGGATTCTTCTGCTCCTATGCTTATCTTTAGTGACACTCCGATTTCTAGGCAAAATGATATATCTCTTTTGGGGATTACCCTGACTTCTAATCTCTCTTGGCACAAGCACATTACAAATATTGCTTCCTCTGCATCTAAAAAACTTGGTTTTCTCTTTCGCTCTCGGCGTTACTTTTCTTCCAAACAGCTGGTCACTCTGTATAAATCGTAAATCCGCCCTGCCATGGAATATTGTTCCTACAACTGGGGTGGTGCCCCCAAAATCTCTCTCAGGCTTCTTGATTCCATTCAGAAGAGGGCAGTTAGGTGAATTAATGATTTATCTCTAACAGAGTCTCTCCACTCGCTATCTCATAGACGTACTGTTTCTGCTGCATGCCTCTTCTACAGATACTTCCATGGGCACTGTTCTTCTGAATTGGCTTCTATAATTCCCGCTCTCTCTTTCAAAACAGTCCGAACACGTGCCGCCACCAGACAACATCCATTTACTGTCCAACTTCAAACTCGCAGAACCAACTTTCCATCTTCCTCGTTTATTCATTCAACTGCCGTTTTCTGGAACAACCTTCCTTCATATGTATTTCCTGAAAATTACAGTCTACAGAAGTTCAAGACCAATGTCAACAAATATCTTCTTTTGTCTTCTCAAACTCAAACCCAAGCACGGTACTAAGTACTATAGGTTCTAATACCTCTCGTGTTTGGGGGTTTACATAAAAGAAAAATAAAAATGTCAAGTATGGAGGTCGGGATTCTTTTCTTTAGTCGAAAGCAGAGGCCTAGGAAGATCACAGCCAAATCCAGCGGGATTGTCCCAGCAATGACTTGAATAGCCGCCGTGGACACAGTGCGGCAGAACCGATGGGTGGCAAGGATCACACTTCTTTGTATTGATTGAAGTTTCTCACGCATTTTTACAATAGTCACTCGGTGAAACCAGGGCCCCGGCAGCATAAGTTACAATCGGCAAGAATACAGCTTTATAGTATAAGAGGAGTGTCCTGCGAGACAGTCCCCAGTAAGTTCTGACATCTCGAAATCCTAACTAGGGATGCGGTGAATTTCTTGACTTTCGTACTCAAGTGCTAGAGATGGGGAAGAAATGACAACTTATGGTCTATAACTACTCCTAGGACTTTAGTTTGCAGGAAAAATGGTAACTGAGTGCCATCGATCCTGACCTGAGGGGGCCGTCTGACGTCAAGCTTCGTTTTAAAGATGATCATATTAGATTTTTCTGGATTAATATGGAGTTTGTGCAGTCTCGCCCAGGTCAGGAAGATAAATGGTCGAGGACACGCTGAGCATTCATCTCAATTACTGAGCGAGACCGACCTGAAACAATGATGGTGAGGTCATCTGCGAAGGCTATTATTTTTGTGTTTTCAAATGTATTGCTGAGCCAACTTTGTAGGATCATGTTCCAAATTCGGGGCCCAAGAGCGAACCCTGGCGACACCCCCTGTGATCAGGCCTGGAGACCCGTTGATGCTTGGATTTGATAATAATCATGCGTTCAGTAAAGTAATTTGTCGATCGTATCCGATTCTTCGGGCAGCCTTTATAAAATTCAAAAATGCATTTTGTAGATGTTCACATAATTGCGCAGAATTTTGAAGCGCTCTGCACAAAATTTGTGTGAAATAAAGTTTTCGACTCTGCATTGTGTATCTCCCACCAGGGAATAATGCAGAGACCAGGATGGATTTGAATGGTGCAAATTGCTCTGAAAATTCATCTTCGCCTGCCTGCCGTTGTCCTAGGTGAATTCAGTCTTCCGCTCCCAAGGCACACCGTAGCGAAAGTCGATCTGAGTGCATCATTACTCGTTTTGGGTCTTCAGCAAGAAATTACTGCGCCAACGAGCGAGGTGACAGCTACTGGATTAAATTCATCGTAACAATCAGGAAATTAGCATAGCTGATTGTGATAGAAGACCATACTCTGATCATAAAGCAGAAATATTTCTGAATTTTCTCTGAAAGAAAACGGAGTCATGACTAAAGTTATGAGCTCAGAGACAGTTTTCTAAATAAACCCTACTTAGCAGCGATGTAATAACAACAACCCAGATCTGTAGATTGGCCAAGCATTTACGAGATGAATGTGGAAGAAGCAGTATTGGACCTTAGTTCCGAACACAACTACTTTCGCTAAGGCTTCTAAACAGATTCTGAGTTCATTTAGGACTAGAAGGTTTCTTCAGCAAAGATGAAAGTTGTTTCCCGATCCAAAGTACTTTTATAAAAGGAGAGTTTGTGAATGAGAAATGACTATCTAAAAGAACTAGAAGTAAATTCTGATATATGTAAAGGGTTCACATTGTGATGGTTTAAACAGATGCTACAAAATAACACTGAAGATACGCAGTCATGACTGTGATAAATTAAGACCTTTTTCAAGCACATGAGGATCAAAACAGTTTCTGTCCGGAATGATTGGTCCCTGGCCTTTACTAAAGGAGGTGACGATTTTGAAGGAGGCCATTATTAAAGTTATCAACGGAATACCCAACTAAGATACTGTGGAATCCTAAGGCTTTCCTACATCATAACTAAAATTTCCACTTCTTTCATTTTAAATTGTTTTTGTAGTAGGGTTTTAGAAGCATCAGCGACTAAGGCCATATTGCTCCGTGTATATTGTCTGTAAATTGTGTGTAAATTGTCTGTAAACAGAATATCGACATTCCGATGTCGATATTCTGTTTGCTGGATGAAAAACCCGGGTTCCCAGGAGAAAAAATCATGCTCCCTCGCCTGAGCACGACTAACTCAGCCACGTTGTGAAAAAATCCCATAAAAATTCCTCACGTCATCGTCAGGTCTTTTACACCTAGTGTGGAGATGGCGGTGACACCTAGCAACTGCACTACCACGAGGGCATTTTAAATGTCTTGTCTGCGTATCATCAATGCCATCAATGAAACATCTCCTCCCTTTGATTTCGAATTTATATGTGTCTGATCCATTTAAAAGGTAAACCCAAACAATACAAAAGGACTTCAGATCTAAGTCTATTGGCTGTTTCTTATAAAAAAAAAACAATCTTTATTTTGTTTGCAATAATTAAATATACTGTAAAGACAGCAATGATCCTTCACAGCATGGGTAGACGGCGATTTCACAGAAAAGTTTACAACTAAGAACTCATAAAAAAATTGGAATTTAACATACAGGTATGTTGGGCACTAAATTATATTTAGTGCAGAAAATGATGAAAGATAACAAAAAAGTATACTGCTAGCTATTAAACAACAAAATACTTGTATTTTGTTGTTTAATAGCTAGCAGTATAAATGTTTATATGAATTTATTTAATTTTTTTTACTGTATGCTTAAGCTTATTAATTTTTTTTTCATTGTGTTTCCTGTATAACTTTCTTGTCTTGTTTGTAACTTTCTAGTTATAAATCATTACCCTTCTAGTATTATGCTGTCCTACAGTATTTATAAATAAATACGGAAATAGGACTTTTGGAGGTTGAATTGTAAGGGAAGTGGCAATTATGGATACGCGGTGTCAGCATATATAGTTTTGCGTGAATTTTTAAGGTCGTTTGCCTATTTAATGAGATGAAAACCCCGATTGCTGAGAGGAAACAAACCTACATTCTGCCCTAGATTGGCCAACTGGGCTACCGACAGAATAAATCACTGGTCTGACAACATAAATCAGACCCAAGTGTACCTGTATGCATGAATAAGTAACACTTGAATAAGTCGCTAGTTGGACTTGCCATAAAATATTGTCGATCAATGAAAATCGGTGATGTAATGCGAAGTTCGTGTTTGGGAGAGTATTATGTATATATAAAAGACTAAAATTATTTTAGTAAGTTTTTATCGTTTGTAATTTGTGTTTATTCGTTTAATTCTAGCATTTCGACACTTAAAGGTCTGTCTACTCGTATCTATTAGTATACTGTGGTTGTGCAGTAAATATTCTCGTACATCACACAATTTATTACTAATGACAGTTGAGTATTATTATTATAACTGAGTAGTTTTTCTATTGTATCGAACTTTGCTTATTAGTCAAATTACAAATAAGGGGAAGTTTAGAAACATCAACAATACATCTCATTTATTTAAATTATTATAAGTTATAAATATTCACAGTTAAGGATAAAGGTAAAAGACGAAATTTATTCCTTTTTCTTAAAATAGTTCAGAAACTAAATTCTATGCCATGTTTTCTTTTGAAGGTAACAGTGTCTCACACACACACACACACACACAGAGAGTTGCTGCAGACTATGTAATTCTCCGTACCTTTCATAACTTTAATTATTTTCTGTTGTTACTCCATTCTTTCATTCTCTTTTAATCAAAGCTCTTTTTCATTAGCGTCTAATAATATTACAGTCAATCCATGCATATCTTCAATGTCGCCATGTAATAATAAACTTACTGCCATCTCCTTTCATCGGGTCTGTATGGACCTTCACAATATCTAATGAACACATTTCTATTTCTGTTCTGGGCAAAGCGAAATCTACTGACAGCTACGCTCACAACATCGTTTCTATAATAAGCTGCTAGAGCAAACAGAATTCAGCCGACACAAACTCTCGAAGCGTAACACTCTATATGTTAAATTAATTATTTTTTGCCTTTTATTTAATATTAAGAATCGTAGCCAAACAACGAAAACATAAAAAAAGGCCAGCATCTCAGTGTAACCAAATTACTGCTGCGAATCGCTTCAATATCGCTTATGAAAAGCTTATACTTTTTAAAACTCATTCGCCATCTTCAAGAAATTTGAGGCAAATTATGTCCTCAAATGATTGGTCAATACCAAGTCCAATCCTTTAAAGTGCGTTTGAACTTATGGAAGATATCAAAACCGTATTTTTGGAGGATTCAATCGATAAGTACTGTATTTCGTACAAAATAGACTATTCAGTTCGTGTTATAAATAGGAGAGCGAATAGTTCTTACGTAAACACATTTCTAACCTCTAGTTTAAATCAGGAAATATCCAAAAAATGACAGTTCCTGGTCTCTTTTCTCCCGGGGGCAGTTTTGTTGGCTTTGTAACTGTGGAAGGACAATTTCTGTCTTCCGTTATGTTTTTTCCTTTCTTCGAGCCAAGTGCTGGAACACACCGCATTGTTCAATTCCCGTTACTATGGCAACCACAAGCATCCTCGAGGGGAAAAGAGGAAGCAAAAACTCCGAGTCAAAATAAGGTATTTGCCTCGTTGAGTATGGAGAAAAGTAGAGCTGCAATAAAATAAGCCAGATAGTTCATAATGTGTAGAAAATACTTTAAGACTGCATGCAAATAAGATACGAATTTCCATACAGTAAGTTTAATTGAAAATTTCAACTTCTGCCTAATTAGAATTCTCTTCCTCACAGATTGCTGGCCACAACAAGAAACTGATTCGAATAGGGGTTAGAGAGAACAACGAGATTAAAGGTCACGGAACTAAAGTGAAACATCTGCAGGTGCGAAACACGCTGCCATCAACCGAAAATTATAATTAATTATTTATTATCTGTTAATGAAACCACGGTAAATTTAATTACGTAGTTAATTTTTAAATTATATTTAAAAACACGTTTACTTACAAAAAGAATTTTATTGACAATTACACTCGCAAGATCCCTAATAAATACGCATAAATAAATAAATCTGTATTGTGAAGTAAGTACATAACAGTTTTAAAATTAAAACAATTAAAAATAGAACGGTAATAATTTTGTTAGCTAACGTCAGATGGCGGCTGTGAGGATCTAAGTTTTCTTTGGATTTCATTACAAAATCGAACGGAACACTAACTGTTCTCTTGATAAATGGATTTGTTCTGAGAACAATACTTCGCTTTGTAGTTTTTTCAGTGTCAGTTTCCTTCAGTCTGAAGACAGTTTTAATGAAGAACAGAGGGTTCCACTCCACATCACCAGCAAGTAATTTAATTACGTCGGCTTTTGTTAGTTTGTGGTTCGTCAATGAATTTCCTGCTTTATTTTATCCGTTTTTTTCATCAGGGAATTCACAAAAGCACGTTTTCTGTACTGGTGTCTAACGGCATCGGTGTTAGAAAGAACTGGCAAAAGACTTTATAATAAAATTAACACCTAACTACATTATACTGAAAATTGTCCACCGAAGAACTATTTTCCATCAATTCGTCATTTTCAAGAGTCATCACAAAACTGATAGTCGCACAGTTCCAAATCTGAATTACACGGTTCTAAGAAAATATTAGAGAACTGAACACCTACAACTCGGAGTCAACTTCCGAATCTAAAAGGAATAGATCATCACTTAGTGGTTTTTTTGTTAGTAGTTGGCGCATCGGCTTCTGTGGCCATAATGCACCTCCCAAAGTTTTTGCATTTTACTCTGATCCAAGCCCAAGGCGGGATTCGAACCCGCGACCTTTGGGTTGCCAGCCAGGCACTTGTCACTTAGTGTACAGTCTCTAAACTGTTATTAGTGTTTACTGTAACTAAACAATCCAAACAATTATTGTTTAGAATATGCGATAAGGTAACTAATATCATGAGGTGCCAGTACGTTGTGTGCCCTTGCGGTCAATATAATGGTAACGATTACCGTCCTTTTACACCATGTGCAAATAGCCTGAGTTCGGACACAAACCTTTCATCGTTTTTTTTTTTTCCCTCGCAATTTAGCGGAGTTAGCCGGTCTCAGGAAAAGGTTGCATGGTTTTATTCTCCGTAAATTCGGGTTCTTCTTAGAGAAAACAGGTAAACCAACAGAAGAATACACCTTATTATAGACACACCTGACGCCTTAGTTTTGCCTTGGCGCTTAAAATATTCCAACACCAATATATCGCGTCTGTAAATTGTGTGCATTCACCAGTCGAAAAGGTTTGTTCCAGAAAAACGAACAAACAAAAAAAAAAGGCCGAAAAAAAAAATCTGAGTTTTAGGGACGAAAAACTACATAACCATTACGGAGAAGCTAAATCCAGCTACGGAATAAAAAATAACCCGTTCCTCTCAAACCGACTGGGAACATTTCTCATTTTCAGTTCGATGGGAATCGAATCCGGGCTTTACTAGGGAAAAAGCAATACTGACTGGAAAACATGGAGGGTCAAGCGCAACGTAATCCACAACCTTCACCAGGAACTGCTTTCCGGTGATATTTGCAAAAAATTGAAAAGCAACACTGCATAAAATCATGGATAAACTCATTGTTGGATAAGTATCCATATCAAATTGCACTCTATTTCAGGAGCTAAGGGAAAATGAGACTCCGTAACTGAACTGCACTGCAGAAGTCCGTGTGAGTGGAGCAAACATGTACACTGAAAAGAAAAAATTTATGGGATACCTGGTTCCTGGGCAATGCGACGCTGTCACCCCCGCTCGCTAGTGGACAAACCCACCGCTTGGCAGGTATGTAGGTACACCGCATTCACGTAGACGGTAATTCGATGTCATCATCATCATCATCATCAGCCATTTTCAATCCACTGCAGGATGAAGGCCTCTCCAGCAACTTTCCAGTTCCTTCTGTTTTGAGCACTGGCCATCCATTTACTACTCAAAAACTCATGAATTTCATCTATCCATCTCCGCCTTTGTCTTCCAGGTTTTCTTCTAGCTCCTCTTGGGTACCATTCTGTTATTTTCTTAGTCCATCTGTCATCATGTCTTCGAGCTATGTGTCCTGCCCAAGACCATTTTAGTTCTTTAGTTTTGATAAGAATGTCCTTTACTTGAGTTTGCTGCCTAATCCATGTGTTTCTCTTCTTATCTAACAGTCTGATTCCCAATATGATTCGTTCCATTCTTCGCTGTGTAGTTCTTAGCTTCTCTTCCATTCTTTTGGTGAGTGCCCAAGTTTCACTTCCATAAGTCATGGTGGGGAGTATACATTGATTCATTATTTTACGTTTCAGACAAACTGGGATATTGCTCTTCAGTATGTGACTATATTTCCTGAATGCTATCCATCCAAAATTTATTCTTCTCTTCACTTCCATCCATTTATCATTATTACAGCTAATAACTTGTCCCAGATAAGTATATGACTCCACCTTTTCAATTACTGCTCCTTCAATCATTATTTCCCTTTCCGTGGCATACTTGTTCATCATTACTTTTGTTTTAGCCATATTCATCTTTAGTCCAAAATCCTTACTAACTGTGCATAACTGATTAAGATTTTCCTCTAATTCTTTGGGATCATGGCTTATGACCACAATGTCATCTGCAAATCGTAAATGGTTTAGCTACTCTCCGTTCACATTGACTCCTTTCTGCGACCAGTCTAATCTTCTGAAAGCTTCCTCAAGGGCAGCAGTAAACAGCTTCGGAGATATTGTGTCTCCTTGTCGAACTCCTTTCTCGATTTTAAATTTCTTACTGTCTTTGTCTAGTCTAATAAAGGATGTAGCACTCTCATATATTTTCTTCAAAATCATAATATATGGAGTATCTATGCCTTGTCTTTCCAGTGCCCGAAACATTGCCTTATGCTGTATGGAGTCAAATGCCTTTTCATAATCCACAAATGCCAGGCATAATGGTGTTTTATATTCATTTGCTTTCTCCATTAGCTGTGATATTACGTGAAGGTGATCCATAGTTGAGAATCCTGTCCTAAAGCCAGCTTGCTCTTTCGGTTGATTCTCATCAAGTATTCTTTCTAATCTGTTAGTAATGACCCTTGTGAACAACTTGTAGATATGGGATAACAAGCTAATTGGTCTATAATTTCCAATTTCTGATTTATCTCCTTTCTTATGCAGCAAAACTATGATTGCATTATTCCACTGCTTAGGCATCACACCTTTTCTAATGCACTTTGTGAAGAGCATTGCCAATTTTTGTGTTATGTCTCTTCCTCCCAATTTTAACAACTCTACAGTAACTTCATCTTCCCCCGGGGCTTTCCGATTCTTCATTTTCTTCAATGCATGTTCTACCTCATCAGGAAGAATATCGGGTATGTCGTATGTGTTGCTACTTTGCAATCCATCTTCCCCACTGCTGGTATCATTCCCTCGCTGCTTGTATAATTCCCTATAGTAGTCTTCTGCTATTTGAATTATGCCTTCTCTGCTGTTTATAATTACACCATCGCTATTCTTCAGTTTCAGTATCATTTGTCTTTCTGTATTACTGCTCATGGCTGCTGATTTAAATCCTTTGTTTTCCCTTAATGCTTGTTCTACTTTTCTTGTGTTAAATCTTCTTATGTCCTCTCTGAGTCTCTTTCTAATGGCTTTGCATAACTCAGTATACTCAATTTTCTCCCTGTCAGTGTTTTTCTTGCTCTTCATTTGTCGTCTTTGGTTCATCATGACAAGTGTTTCTTGACTAATTTCGTCGTGAGATAACCGACTTTGAAAGAGGGATGTTAGTGGGTGCCTGAAGAATGGGTCAATCTATCGCGGAGGTGGTACAGAAATTGCACTATCCCGGTTTGACAGTATCAAGGGAGTATCGGAAATACGCCATTTCCGGAATAACATCTCATCGTGGACAAGGCTATGGACGGAGAAAGGTGGTGGATTAACGTGGCCGTCGACGTCTGTCTCGCATTATTTCAGCCAATCGGAGAGTGACAATGGCACAAATCAGCTCAGGCTTCAACAAGGGAGGTGCCAGAAAGAGTCTCCACCATGACCATCAAGCGATAATTAGCCGCAATAGGTTATGGGAGCCGCCGACCCACCAGAGTCTCATTGTTAACACCACGATACAGGACTCTACGCCTCAACTGGGCGAAAGAACATCGGCACTGGATCTTGGATGATTGGAGACAGGTCTCCTGCTCCGATGAGTCTCGTTTCCAGTTATTTCGCACGGACGGGAGGGTGCGTATCTGCCGGAAACCTCACGAAGCTATGCACTCGTCATGTCAACAAGGAACTGTTCAGGCTGGTGGACGGTCGGTAATAGTCTGGAGCGTGTTCAACTGGCACAACGTTGGGACCTCTGGTATGTCTAGACGCATCTCTGAACGTGTCCATCCTTGCAGACCGTCTGCATCCCTTCATGGTCATCGTGTACCCACAGGGCAATGGAAGCTTCCAGCAGGACAATGCGCTTCCCCACAGAGTCGTGGTGACTAGAACACGGTTCGAAGAGCATTCCGCAGATTTTGCCACCATAGAATGGCCTCCCCGCTCACCGGACATGAACCTTGTGGAACATCTTTGGGATGCTGTGGAAAGGTCCGTTCGAGCTTTGGATCCTCCACCCAGGAATGCGCCGGAATTATGGATAGCGGTTTAGCAAGCATGGATGGAGATGCCTGTGGAACGCTTTCGTGAACTAGTGGACTCAATGCCTTGCCGCATGACTGCCCTTATCCGGGCGGAAATTGGGCCTACCCGTTACTAGGTAGGTATCCCATGATTTCTGTCTACTTAGTGTATTATGAACATAAACTGCGTGAGTTCTCTTGTTGGTTTGCCTGATTTGCTGGACGAAAAACCCGACTAAATCAGCCACGGAGGGGGGGGGGGACCCATACTAGTTCCTTGCGTCATTGACGGGATTCGAACCCACGCCTTTTTTCTCCCGATGCGCAGAAGATGGAGATTATAACTTCTGTGCCATCCGTGGGGAGTGATTCATCTCAGTTCTCCTCACTGAGCCAGATGCATGCATGAATACAGTAGAGAGAATTTCCATAGGTGGGACAAAGTCATTAACTAGCTATCACGACAATTCCAGTTACAATTCCGCCCTTCCTTAACCACAAACTGTTAGTCTAACGCACTGCTTACTTAATCAGTTGATATCAGGAATTATGTGAGTGAAAGGTATACGGAATGAGAGAGAGAGGACGGCAGCTTACGAATGCCCTTCAATCGCCTAGAGAACTTTTCACCACTATATCTTGCAGGATTAGCGTAATGGGTGTGCATATGTGAGATGAACGAAAGTAATTTAACAAAATGTTCTTATACTTCGGCATGTGTACACAGACCAGAGGAGTTCACAAGTAGACATTCCCCCCCCCCCCAACAATACAGTCATTAACAATATTTAGCAGTCTCGTGGGTTCGAATCACTGAAACGTGCTTGCTAATGCACTCTTGACCTGATCATTCGACTACGTCAGGCCTTAAAGTTCTGTTAATACGTTCGCCCGATCACCACATACACTACAGAGTTTACAATTAGTAATTTTAACAAGAATATTATGAATAATTGGATTTACCATTTATTCAATCACGTGAGCTCGAACCACGGTCAATTAAAACGCGTGTGCATTGCGTTAACTACTCGGCTTTGTAATAGCCAATTTGCATCTTAAATACTAATAACATGTCAATAACACTCTTGTGGGTATCAAGTATACTACATAATGAGACAAATTAAACAGGACATTAGGTTGCCGTATGTTTAGTGTGTCTGGTGCAAAAACAAAACTGAAAAGGATAGGTATAGTATAATAAAGGGTCCACTCAGAGTAATCAACTACATCTTTGGTTCCCATCATTTCCCCAATGTAGAAAACATCTGAATTTTCCCCTCAGAAATATCAAACCAAAAATTAAGTGTCCTTTCAGAGGCTCTCTTTTTAAATCTTCAGAGCTTACTGTTACAAGCATTTCTCTAATGGAATCATTTTATGAATCTTTATGGATGACATAGGTAGTTTTTAAAGACGAAATGCTTGCATTAAGCAAGCTGTAGCACACTGAAGCACTAAGCATCGGGTATAATGAAACGTTTCACTGTGCCCTCGGTTGCTCTTTCTAGAAAGTTACGAATATATCACCAGCAGATTATAACTAGAAGACAAATATGACTTACCTAGGCTGAAAATAATTCGATTAGGTTTCAAATGATTGCTACTGGAAACAAATGTAAAACACAACGAACAATATCAACGTATTCAGTCCTATAAAAATGTATTTTAGCTACCAGAAAACAGCAAGTCATACTCACATAGAATAATTACACATGGACCGACACTTTGAAACAGGATCATGACTTCAGTAAATACAGAAATGTTCAGTAATGCATCACCTTAAAAAAGAATTTACTGTTGTTATATATTTTTAGTTCAGAATAAATACATAATGTTATTTATTAGCAGAAAGTACAATTTATAGAGATTTAATAGGTCCATAAATGAAAATTTATAAGGATATTACTGATTGTAATGATATTTGATAAATTCTTCAGAATATAAAAGGAATAGAACATATGAAAAATAACACTGATTCAAACTTAATACATTTTGCCACACAGTCAATGAACAATTTGGTATTCACTACTTATGAACACGACCAGTCATGTTCATAAGTAATGCATCACCTTGTGTTTTCTCGTTGTTTTCCCATTGAAAATCTGTGGAATAACTTTGGTCAGAGGTTATCAAAATGTAAGCCACATTACAAAACTGAGTTATGTCAACTGTTAGAAAGTTTCACATCGTACGAGTATTGTATCCATTAATGATAGCGAGAAACTGATTCATAACATGCCATATCCATGAAAGATGGTTATCAAAACGACAGCTGGCTAATTAAATATTGATAATATGTAATTAGAAAATTAATCACTATATGGCAAAATGTATTAAGTTGGCTTCAATGTTATTTGTTTTTCATATGTGCTATCCCTTTTACACTGACTTGAGCTTTGCATTAAATGTGTATTAGGTATTTAGTGATGTTGCTAATGCAAAGCCAACTCAGTGTATATTTTGAAGAATTTGTTAAATATCATTGCATTCAATAATACCTTTGTGATTTTCATTTATTTTATTTAATCACCTATTAAATTTGGTAAACACTATTAATTTTATATATGAAGTATTGAAATCTGTATAAATTGCACTTTCTAGTAATATATATATATATATATAACATTATATATTTATTATAAACTAAAACATATATATAAAAACATTAAATCTTTTTTAAGGTGATGCATTTATTATGAATATGCCTATATAACTGTAGTTGAACTATTATATATTAGAGCATCAGCTCTCTGCTGTTCACTCCGAAGGAATTAAATCATTTCTTTCAATGTATCCCATATTCCCTTAAGGGGTGTACCTCAAAAGATGCGGTGCATACTAGGCTTTGGATGCAACCGAATACATTCTCTGTAGATGGCATCAGGAAACGCGGTGGACCTATGTAACAAGTGCATAGATATTACACCGAAAATAATGGTTCCTGCTTGTCTGTTTTCCTGTTGTAGTTTATTAAAATAATAAAATAATAAATTGTCTTTATTTTTTATTTGCCCCTCGTACGCAATTGCCTCTTTTATATTTAGATCAGAAAAGGTGCAAGTTCAAATCTGATGATAAATTGTAAATAAAATTAGTTCAGCCTCTGAAGTCGAATCTCTAACGGAAAGCCATATCCAAATTAGTCAGTCTTGAAGAGTAGACGCAGGTGTCATCGTTCGGCTAGTTTCAGAGCTGTTATGACCGTCTATACCAGGGGTGACCAACAAGTCGATCGCGACTTTAATTTCGGTCGATCACGACGAATTTTAAATATATATTAAAAAGTAGATTAGTCAAAATCTAAATGTTATTATTATGCGCCCCACTGTATACGCTTATTACAAATCCGTTGAACCACGTGACTACTCTTGTCGACGCGCAGCCAAAATTGATCCTAAAGGATGATGAATTCCGATATTTTGAGTTACCACTGTATCATCCGCTAACACCAACAAGTGTTAGCCAGCAAAAGCTTAAATACTAAAAGTGTTATGGACATAGCTTTCAAAATTGTGAATTCAAACAAAGGACAATTTAATCAAAGGAGACTTTTCAAAATGCAACTCGATGAAAATGAACCAGATCTGCTATTACATACAAAGGTGGTTGAGTCGGAGTAAGTTTCTACAGAGATTTCGAAATTTGCTGAATGAAAAATATTTGTTGATCAGAGGGGAGATGACTATCAGCAGCCACACGGAGTGGTTGTGTGATCTGGCTTTTTTTTGACAGATTTTACTAAATTAAGTGATCTGAATTTGGAATTACAAGGGAAAAAAACGTGGGTGACATGATTAGTAGTTTTTCTACATATAAATATCAATTTTTGGCAATGCTAAGGATCTCAAAGAAAAAAAATTCGATCATTTTGAAAATATGCAAGATCATTTGCAAAAAATCCTGTTTTGGATTTAATAGTGAAAAATGTTTCTGAAATTGAGAAAGTTGTGGTTGATTTTGAAACCAGATTCAGTGATTTTAAAACAACTAAAGACATTGTTCAATATATTTCTTATCCTTTTAATGCAACTTAGATACGAAACAAATTGCAGAAAAATCGCTGAGATTTTTCACATGGAGAAAATATTAGCTGAAAATGAAATTATTACATTGCGAAACAATATCTTCCTAAAAGCAAGATCATCATCAAAAAATACTTCTGGAAATATGTTTGGCAAGAAAAGTATCCAAATGTAAAAAAATGCAGTGAACTTTTAAATTCCTGTTTCGGTTCCACATATCAATGTAAATCGGCCTTTTCTTATTTGAAACAAACAAAGACGAAGAATCGCTATACTCGTACGGACTTGAATACAGAAGATTCTTTACGGCTGGCCTTACCCAGTATATCCCCGATTTTGAAAGCTTGGCAGATGACATGAAGACTCAAACTTCACATAAATTAAAAATTTAAATACGTACGAATTTAAATTAAGAATTCTGAATTGTATTTAATTTTAAAATTTATAAGCAACATTTTTCAATATGTGTTGATTAACTTTTTTTTAACCATGTGCAATGAAATTCTTGAGATGGTAGATCGCGGCACATTTTGAAGAAATAAAGTAGATCGCATCACAAATTAAGTTGGCCACCCCTGGTCTATACTGATGCTCCCAGGAATTGGGTCTATCATAGAACTAAATAAATAAATAAAGTGTGCTTCCTGGTTCAAACAAAGCCATTTACACCTGCTCGGACTTTTCATCACGCAAACCACGAAATCAACCACAAACACCCAACGCATTAACATCTCACTACAGTTGTTTTGGCGCAATACCAAACAATAACGTTCCCTCAGTTACAACGCTTGGGCTCAGCAATCAGCGCGAGCCATTACAACACTTATGATTGTTTTTTGATTATGCGCCAAAGAAATTAAGGCTATGGGAGTATCAGTGTACTATGTCTGTAAACTGCTTGTATCTATGGTTAGTCTCCCAGTTTTACTGGGAAAAAAATAACAACCGAGTTTACGGGATAAAAACCATATCCAAGGA
Source organism: Mastigoproctus giganteus (assembly GCF_048544385.1). Lineage (NCBI taxonomy): Eukaryota > Metazoa > Arthropoda > Arachnida > Uropygi > Thelyphonidae > Mastigoproctus > Mastigoproctus giganteus. The sequence goes on from NC_143575.1 coordinate 214,039,027, forward strand.
TTTCGCAGCTTTTAATTTGGCCTTCATGCCCTCTGGTGGGGGTGCATTCCTGTTAACGAAACGACATATATCGGTTTTTTCTCTCTCTGTCTCTTTTAAAGCTATAAAGGGGAAGTGTCGTCCCGTTGGGATATTTTGAGACTCGCCAACTTAATTAGTTAAGCTCCTCCGAACTAGTCATTAAAAACAAATTAAATGATTCAATATTAAAGCCAAAAGGCAATAAAAGTTACGCATATATAAACATTTATCATTTACAACTGTATTAGTCACACCAAATTATTCACATTTTCTGTTTATACTCCGGCACGACAACCAAGTCAGTAGAGTTTACAATAAATCGTCAATACAAATATTTATCGTATTTAGTAGTCACGGGCTTGAACCCCGGTCCACTCAAGGAACGCGTGTTATGCACTCTCGCTCCTGACCACTCGGCTACGTCATGCCTATTCAAAATTCTGCTCCTTGCCTTGATACAGCCCATTATAATAGCATAAAAGATCACTCAGTCCTCGACTGAACTTGCAGCTCTGTACCATGTCTGGGTCATCTTTAACAAGAATAGCCATTCCTTTCTGAACAGACTAAAGGTTTCAAACATCTTTTTGTCGTGATTGTTTTACTTGCGGTGCTGGCTGCATTTCCACCTCTTCTGCAACTCAATCAGATCCTCATTTGTCAGCTCAGCATTCCGCCATTCCAGCGTCTCTACCACTTACTTCGTCAAAGACAAATTCGTTTGCCAATTTCATCATCTGTAATTGAATTTCGGAAGCACTGACAAGTTCGAGGACACCGCGAATGCACTCCCACCATATAATCCACAACCCACTATTCGTCGTAATCCCGGATAGATTTTCTCCCATAATGCCGCAACGTTGCCAGTGAATTTCTTAATATTGTTTCTTCTACAGAACTACCTAAATGATGGCTAGTCCTGACCATCTGTTATAGCGATGGTCAGGACTAGCCATCTTATGATGTTATCGGAATATGCGATAACATCATAAGATGTTATCGCACATTCCGTTGGACATGCATGCATTGAAAGTCGCTATCAGAAGCAACAAAAAGGTCGTATTTTGGTAACGAAGACGACTTGCGTGTTGTCATCCATGTCTGCAGGATATCCAGGCGCGTTGTCAAAAACAAGAAAGGCCCTGTTATTGAGATTTTTTCCTTGTAATACTTCTGACGAAGAGGGAAAAAAAGAAGCCAAAGTTCATATTTATAATCTAAATATTTTAAAATTAAAAACAACGTTATATAGAAACTACGTGATTCGGAACGACTTAAATCAGAGATCTATATTAGTAATAAATACAAAGAATTATTCTAAGTAACACACTGCGCTTTATACATTAATTTATCGACAAATTTTTATTTAAAAATATAATACATTAATAATGATTCTCTTAGTTGCCCATCTTGGTACATCATAGGATCAAAGTTTTCCATCGGGTCGGTAAGACACGTAGAAATCTTATAAATTTCTTTAAATAGTTCTCTCTTTTTTTTTTTTTCTTTTATAATCTAAAGCTCCGCAACTACTAGCAAAAAAGTACTCGTAGGAAGGGAAAATTTATGGAATTGACATCAAAATGAATTCTAGACCTTGAGAATTACACGTAGGCCTATCTGTTTGTATTGGAGTATGGACGAACTTAAGGAAATCTCTGTGAAAGGCCTTGACTTGGGCGAAACTAACAGTTTACAGTTGACACTGTCTCCATGATAGAACTAATTAAGAATGAATTAATTAACTACGCACCTTGTGTTGACGTTTCAAACTATATACTTCACTCTTCATTGGAACAAAGTTGACCTAGAACGGCCTGAAGACTTGCTCAAGTTTACTAGCTCAATGAATGGAGAAGAGGAGAGAACAGATTGAAAGCTCTATATCTTGTTTCAATCATATTCTTTTGAATTGTCTTAGAGCAACAGCTTGAGTTTCTCTAAGCGCTTTCATGGCATTTTCTCCATAAATGACATAAACAGTCAGGAAATTTCCTATGGATTACTGATGGGATCCCTACTGGTACTCATTAATCAGACGGATGGTTTCGAAGTAATGTAAGTGGTAGCAGTTGATGGATTTTTCCATTACTTCAGTAAGGTTTGGTTGATATGGGAAAAATACAATGCAGAAGGGAAAAAATAGATTAAGAAAATGTAAAAATGAAACAAAAAACAAGAGTTACCTCTGGAGCACAGGTTTTAAGGACAAATAGAGAAATACTATCAGGCCCTGAAGATCATTAAGGATTCTTCTAATTTCTTCACATTTGAAGATTAAGGTTGGTAGGGGTGACATGCTGAGTTGTGTGCATTCGATATTGCTTGAGGCGATTTCGTAATTTATCGAGATAATTAATTCAGGACTTAGATTTAAAAAAAAGTAAGATGCAAATGAATTAGCGTTATCTTTAGATTAAGATGAAACAGAACTATTAGGATGTAAACGAGATGGAAGGAAGAAATTCATTTAGATTAAAAAAAAGTAAGATGCAAATGAATTAGCTTTATTTTTAGGTTAAGTGAAACAGAACTATTAGGATGTAAACGAGATGGAAGGAAGGAATGGCTGAACACGAGGCTAGTTTTCGTACTGTGGATTCCTTAAAATCGAGTTTGGATACATTAATAACTTTTTAGGGAGGGCTTTAGTGAAGCAAAGGAACTTACGTTTTCATATAAACCACTTGAGATATGCTTTACATTTGTGGCGAAAAGCCTTAACACATTTGGAGGGCAGCCGATTTGTATCTTGTGCATACTGAAAAACTCAAATAACTCACGGAGAAAATCCCATTCCTTCCTCCTGAGATCAGCTAACTATATTTTCCCTAGAGTTAATCCGGGCTTTCAATTTTTCTTGATTACGTCTGATAACAGATTTGAACATGGAATCGAGAAACGAGACAGCACCAATTATTAAGTAGTTTTATTGCAAAGGAGTTTAACTTACCGTAATACTACTGTAATATTGTTGTAAATACTCTTGATATAATTCACATGGTTTAATATGAATTTTGCATTAATGAATTAATCGAAATTAATATTAAAGAACTAATATGATTTTGCGTTAATTCATTAACCGGTAAATCACCGACAAGCTATCATTACCATTAAAGAAAATCAATAAGCAACGCATTACTTTGAACACTTGAATATGGACTGCGACTACCAGCTACTGGCAACCGACATGTCAGAACATAAATATTGGGTCCAGAATTATAGTCTATGTTCCACTAAGCATTCTCGTGAAAATAATTAAAGTGATACGGATTATGTACAATACCACTAGGAGTGGTACCCTAACAAATTTTGGTGGGTCAGTTGGAGGAATATCCGAAACTGTACAGGAAATTGTTTTAAATAAGTTTAGGTCCTTTGCAGTGTCAGGAATATCACTCGGTGCCTGAATATTCCACCCAAGAACGTTTTAAAATTCACGAGGAAAATGTTTAGGCTACTTCCATACAAGATCAAATTTGTTCAGCTAATAATTCCGAATGTCGTTCGAGTGGGATACATTCTGCAAATTTTTGGTTATCAAAATTAGATGAAAACTCAGACTAGCTAGCTAAGGTGCCGTGGATGATGAGGTTCATTTCTACTTTTATGATTCTGTCAGCATCCGCAATTTTGCCATTTATGCAAAAGTGAATCCCACGTTTACGTCGTAACTTCTCCACATGAAAAAGTTAATTGTATGGCGCGATTCTACGTCGCGTTGATAATGACTGCAAAAACTGCAGCCATTATCAACCCACTGCAGGATGGAAGCCTCCTCAACAATTCATGCTGAGGGAAATGGACCATAATCTGCCACGCTGGTCCAGTGCGGGTTGGCAGATCGACCACATTTAGCAGTCAGAGGCTTGAACCCCAGTCTACTCAAAGAGCGTGTGCTACTGTAACCCCCAAGTTGTGCCAATTTAAATGCCTGCGACGTTTTCGCTATGGTATTCATTAATGACTACGTTTACGAAACCAGCTTTAGCATTTATTAGAACTGAAACATTCAATTAGAAGAGCATGTTTCCAATTTTGATAAGGAGCACTTTAATAATTCTGTGAGTAATATTGTTGCTCGCCGTAGATTTAATAACTGCAAATGGAGGTGACGATATCACACACTTGAATTCTGGGGCTAAACAGAAAAAGATAAATATCTGTTCATAAAATTTAATAGACGTAGTCATTCATCGTGGAAGTTATTTTATGTTCATCTCGTACCATGTATTTCGAAGTAAGTTTGAACTAAACTTATCTTAATCCGTAAATTTATGTGTGGGTAATAGAGGACTGCTTTACTTTCTCTTCTATATTCAGTTTTTATAGAATTATTTACCGTATCTTCCGGACGATAAGATGCATCGGACCATAATACGCATCCAGATTTTAGAAGGCGAATTTTGCATTACATTTGAAACAGAATTTCACAAGTAAAGGTATAACTTTCTCATTTGGAAGATAAGAATCAAAATGTCTTTCAGCTGCCTAAGTTTCCATGTTGTTTGGCATAATTTAACACCTATTTGAAGTGAACAGTGTACAAAAGCCTCTTCTGCCTTGTACCCATTTCGTCAGGACTACAAATTAAAACTAAATTAAAATTCCATACTGCAGGAACCATCAGTTACTGGAAATGTTTTCCCTCCTTCTCCGCTGGCGACTCACTGATTTATAGAACGTATTATTGATTCTCGAAGGTCACCGATAAGGTTAATCAAATGATTAATAATACCGGTCATTCGGACTGATTGCTGTATTTCAGGGAAAAGGAGGAGGTAAGGAATGGTTTGTATCGCATATATTGTGGCAGTTCCCTGTGTTTTTTTTTTTTTTTTTTTACATAAAATAAAGGACAAGCTCTGGTGAGACATATAAGCCCTCATTCGAATATGGTAAGAAGTAACCATAGATGGAAATGCTTTTCCTGCAGTGTGCCATACGCCATGTTCAAGGTGTGTCGCATGCCATCTAGGGGCATAGACGTAGTCAATACCGCCAGTACTGATTTGCGCCACAATTTTTTTTTTTGCTAATTACGTAAAGGATTACTCTATACGCTAAGAGATTGTAATAAAAAAAGTAAACGATTTTACGTTTAAAAAATAAATTTTATATAGGTTAACGTTTAAATGTTTGTGCTTGCAGAAGCAATGTCACGAGAAGCTCATTAACAACTTGCGTGTATTAAATTAACACTAAAGGCGGTAAACATGAACCTTCACGTTGAAATTCGGATTATACGAAGGCTGATCAGTAAACAATAATCGTAATTTTTTTTTCACAACACACCTTTAATAATCATCCATATTTTGGTGGTCCTTTTCAAAGTAGCCCTCATTTGATGAAATGCAATAATTCCAATATTTCTGTCATTCTTCAAAACATGGTGGAATCCATTTTTTGACATGCGTTTGAAAATCGCCTCCGATGTCTTTACAACTTCTAATGACTGGAAACGTTTTCCTCCCAGCTCCCTCTTTAACTTTGGAAATAAAAAAAATCGCAGGGTGCAAGGTCAGGCTATAGGGTGGATGAGGAACACGTTTGATATTAATGCTGGCTAAGTACTCGATGACAGTATGAGCAATATGAGATCTCGTACTGTCGTGATGCAGCATCTACTCACTTGGTTCAGTTGTGGTAGTAAGGTCCCATAACAGTCGTATGACGTGGCGCAAACATGCTGGTAAACCATTCCTTGAATGTTAAAAAAAAAAAAAACAGAGATGACCATAACCTTTTTTTCAGAAGCCACAACTCTTCCTTTTTTCGGTGTTGGCGATGACGTCGACTTTCAAACAGAGCTTTGTTGCTTACTCTCTGGGTCAAAATGATGAAGCCATGTCTCATCCTGTTATCACCTTGTGCAGAACCTCACCATCGTCAGTAATCATCCGTTGCAGCTCCTGACAAACTTGCTATTGTGAACTTGCGAACTTGCTATTGCTTAGGTGTAAGTAGTCTTGGAACCCAGCATGCGCAAACACGTGTCATAAGCAAATGGGTGCAGAATACATACCGTGCGTGCTTCCTACTGATATTCCCAAGTTGCCTTACTGTTATACGACGATCTTCTCTCACGATTACAGAAGCAGTGCTTATGGTTTTTGTGGTAACAGCAGTGACAAGAGCTACCCGTGGCACATGTGCTACAACGTTGGCCATCCCTTCAACAGGCAAAAAAAAAAAAAAAAAAAAAAATAAATAAATAAATAAATAATAATAATAATAATAAAATAAACAAAACCTGTATACATCTAGTATACGCTCAGATTATAATAACACGCAGGGGAATTTTAGGCAACATATACCATCCAAAGTGCTTCTTGTGGTCCGGCAAATACGGTATATAGGAGTATTTTCCACAACACGTTTAAAATAATTTTTTTCCCGTTTTTCTAATTTTTCATTTCACGATTTATTTTCGTAATTCGGTGTGTAATAATTACATTGCAATTTGGCAAACTTTATGGAATGAGAAATTAGGTGCGATATCGTATTTTGTTATTAGATGCTCAGGTCGTTATCCCTAAAAATTTTATTTTGTGGTAAGCTAGCGTAATCAGTATGCTTAAGATGCATTGATAATCATATTACTATATCGATCACATGAGTTAACATTTCTCATGAATTCAATAAATTCCTTCATTTATACGTTGACAAAAAATAATGCTTTAAGTTTTTAATGAAGAAAAATTTTTTTTTTTCTGGCATGCAGCCGTAATTTTCAGTGGTCTTGCTAGAGTTACTGCTTGCTCTGGTCTAGCTAGTTGTCGGCTGGTATATAGACCCAGAAGTCGATATCGCATTTATTCTGGTAATAACATGTCTATGCATTGCTAGAGTCATATAGTTGACAAATGTATTATGGGAGAAGTACTACCCTGAGGCACGTCGTGTTCACTGGGATTAGATCCGATATCCGTTTACTGCATGACAAGTACTTTGGGAACAATTTTCATGATTTACCGCATACGCTAGATCGCAATTTGTTCAGCCGGACATCGTAGGTCATAGTGCCAAAGGCTTTGTGAAATAGGAGTAACAAGACGAGGAGTTGCTATTTATTTATTTTCTTCCCAGTTTTAGTTTGCACTATTGGCAAAACTCTTCAGCAATATGCATGCACTGATTTTTATGGAAAATAATCCATACTGTGTATCTGAATTTGTTCAAATAATATGTAATCTTATAATTCAATATTTTTGGTTTGAGCAAACCAAAAAGTGTAAACACTTTGCAGAGTGTCTAGAGAAATGTAGCTAACTCAAGTGGGCAGAGCTTGTTTGGCAAAGTCTGGTGGAATGATATTAAATTTTAATGGAGTTAAGGCAATTCGAATGAATATTCGGTTCTACTTTTATTTGTATTTTAAAAAATTCATTCTCAAGAAAGTGAATAAATTCATTTATTCACATTCTTCAGAATGAAGTTTCTTAGCTCTTGTTTTAAAAGTGTGTGTGTGTGTGTGTGTGTGTGTGTGTGTGTGTGTGTGTGTGTGTGTGTGTGTGTGTGTGTGTGTGTGTGTGTGTGTGTGTGTGTGTGTGTGTGTGTGTGTGTGTGTGTGTGTGTGGAAGAATGGGGGTGGGGAATTTTTGTGCAAGCCAACTAGCTGGCTGACTGCGTGTCTTATTGACCTCTATCTAAGAAAAGACTGCTTTAACTGATGCCAAAGCGGGTCGACTGGGCCCAGTCCACCTTGGTAACATCACAGAATGGGAACTATTTGGAGGTGGCGGTTTAATTATGTGGGCTAGCATCACTGTAAATAGCTGTATAGATCATATTTTCAAGAGAGAATTCTCACAGCTGAAGTCCTTGATCCTTATGTTCGCCCTTTTGTAGGAACAATTGGTTAGTACTTCCTTTTAATGCACGATAATGAACGTCCTCACAAAGCTGTCATTATAAGCCAGTACCTTCAGAACGAAATATAGCTCATACGGAACGGTTATCCAGATCTCACAATACCTTAGTCCTTTCGTTCACAGCATGAAAAATCGATATCATGCTTGATGTCACCCATGGAAATCACACGCTTTTCTTATTAGAGCATTTTGTTATGTTAGATAATTTGATATGAACATTTTTCTTCTTTATGGCCTAAGTTGTAAATTCGAATGCTTGTAATGAAGGGCATAAATATATAAAAAAGAGATATACTCCTGGAAAAATAAATACGAAATGAAGAAATACAAAGAAATTTAACGTTTTAGATAAAGATCTGATGAGGCTTCTAGCCTTAGCATATCTTCATCAAATATTTACCACAATTTTGTGAAAGGAGTACCTCACTTGGGTAACAATCATGAGCTGAGCATCTCCACCAGAAAGGGATTGAACAATTTGCTACGGATTACTTATTGCGTTAGATTCTTTCTTGTAACCTAGCATTTTCATTTCTTTTAGCAAGTTTGATGTATAATTATATTATTTGTACAAATGATATTAGATGTGACTCTTGTAAATATATTATTTTTATTGTAGCATTTGATTTCGAAATGATGTGATTTGAGAAATTTTTAGAAGATAATTTTTTATCTATTATTTTATCTTTCTGTGAAAAAGTGCATAACTTTAACGTTACGGCAAAAATATCATATAAAATATTTAATAATTTATTTATTCACAGACTAATATTTATCAATGTTCAATACTTTTGCAAACTTGTGTTTGGCCTCAAAAAGTAAGCCGGTTGAATCTGTTTGTCAACACCGAGACAAGAATAATTTTACAATGCAAAATCCGAACCCTACAGTGAACATAACAAGTTAATTCGGATCAATGGCTTGAAATTATGCATGATGTAGTTCCTCTAAGCTTGTATAAAATTATAAACCTTTCTTTGATTGAATAACATCAGAATTTCGTACATTCACCCACCTATAGTTCTGAAGCCGCATGTATGTGAAAATATGGGTGGGAGGAGTTTCTTCTCTATCTTCAGAAAGAGATATGTTTATATTCCTTCGGGAACAGTTTCTCATACACAGCGCACAACGTTCGTATTGTGCCTCTATCGATTTCTTAGGTAAGTACCACCTTACTAGTCCCGTGACTTGCAATTACCATGCTACTGAATTCATATAATTCAAGTAGAATGCAAGTGGTCGGAACACAAGTCTACTTTCAGTACAGTGATATTTATGCGGGCTTGCTGCCATCTTCTTTGAATTGCCAAGCTTCAGAAAGGTCTTTTTAAATCAAGATATTGCTAAACCTAAGAAACTTCACTTAAATTTAATAATATTCCGATTGTTATTGTCCAGTTTACAAGCTAAAAGTAAAATCTTCTTTAAAAAATTCTCTGGGACCTGACCTTTGCAGGAAGTTTGCAAAAGTATTGAACATTCGGAATTTTCAGGACTTCGAGAAAAAAACGAAAATAAAAAAACTGTGCATAATCTACAGTGTGTATTCGGAGGAAAACGTAACATACATATAATTAATAGTACATATAATGTACGTGAAGTAGTGCATTATACAGGACAGTAAAAATTAATTTATTTCATGCACTCACTGACTAAAAAATTAGGAACGTTTATTCACTATCTAGTAGAGCCACCTTTTTTTACAGTCCGTATATGGCGTGGCATGGATTTCACTAGGTGTCTGAGGGAGTATACCTCCAGATTTGACCATTATTCCATCAGGTTATTTATCAGCTGCTGTGCTGTGGTTGGTAAAGAACTGCGAAGCGGAACTACATTTTTCAACATATCCCAGGCATTCTCAACTAGATTAAGATCTGGAGAGTTAGGCGGTCAGCGTATACAGTCGGACCTCTCTTTAACGAACTTCCATATAGCGAAATTTTCTATGTAGCGAACGTTTTTGATTTCCCCTTGGTCATTACATTGAAAATAGTTTCCCTACAACGAAGAAAATTTCCATATAGCCCAAATAGAACTACCTAAATACAAGGACTGGAACGGACATACTCTGAACCTTGTACGGTTCCACTGAAAGCCGAGGAAGGTCACCCCACTTTTTCACCCCACTTTTCCTTCTGGTGTGGCATGGGTATGCCCACTGAAAAACGAGGAACTACCTTCCTTGTCAGTTCCTTCCTTCTACTTCTACCCCCCAGTCTTCTGCCTCCCCTCCAAAAACTTTTCCTACATAGCGTATTACCCCACAGGTCCAAATCTAATACACCAAAATTACTGTCCGCACTATTAGACCTCTAGAGAAACTCATTCAGCGGAAACCCCACTCAGTGTTTAAACAAATCGTATTATTAAGCAAATCGCGAATGATTTTTTTTTCTTGAGGTTCTAGCCACTGATATCTCAGGAAAGTAGGGTGGCAGGACCAGCCAGAGTACAATTAGTCTTATTGGTACACCTGGCCGGCGTCCCCGTCGCTGGGTTTGGAAACGTCGGGCCCCACTAGGGGCCCGGCGGCTGACAGGTCGGATGAACAATGGGCACAACATACTACATTCTACATGACCCATACACTGCCAAACCTCTGGCATTGACAGGGCACTGTCACTCGATACAGAGAACGTACGGGGAGATGGAAGAAATCCCAGGTGCCGTTAGACCCTCAACATACCCAATACCCAATAGCCCAAATAGAACAACACATCAATACAATCATGACAAGACTGGACTACTCAGCTTAAGCTAAAGATCTCCCCCACACAAGACAGTACAGATGCTTCTCAAGGGGAAATTAAACCCAGCAAGGCCACCCACTGTTAGGTGCAATGGCCAATCCATTAAAAGCGTGGCCAGCACAAAATACTCTGGGATAAACTTTGATTGCAGGCTCTCTTTTCTCCAACATGTCAAGTATGTCAAAGAAAAAGTCAAGACATATATAAGAAGGATTATTAATATTACTAAGGAGTGAGGCCTTAAACCGCGAATCCTAAATTTATACTACAATTGTATTGTGCTTCCAATAATAACATATGGAGCAGGGGCATGGGGGCACAGAGTCAACATACAGGCTGTGAGAAATCAACTACTACAGGACCAAAGGGCTGCCCTCCTAGCAATGATCAGGACCTGCAGAACAACCTCCACATTTGCACTGCAGGTCCTTACCAGCAAGATTTCTCTTGATATGGAAGTTGTTTATCACCAGATAAAGTTTCTCCGCAAAAGGAACATACAGGACAATGCTCACAACATCCAGATAGACCTCACCGTTCCTGCTAAACAAGATCTGAATAGAATAAGAATGCTGTTAGTCTCCAGGTGGCAGGAGAAATGGAAAAACACACAGCACGGAGCAATCACCTGTAAATTCCTACCAGATGTAGCTGAGAACAGCAAATCCCCACACTAAATGGTTCACTCCAGGGCTCTATGCCCTATTCTTCTTAACGGGCCATGGTAGCTTCAAGGAAAAACTTCACAGCATGGGCTTCACACACACCCCAGATTGTACCTGTGGAAACATGGAATCTTGGGGCCACCTGATGTATGATTGTCACCTGTACGTGAACATCCGGACACAACTTGAAATTTAGACTGGCTGCTACACCCAAGATGAAGCACTGGAATTAACTGCAACTCAGGCTAAATATGCAGCCTTCTGTAGGTATGCTAATGCCCTCTTCAAGCGTAGGACAACTATTACCCGAGAACAGCGCCAACGACATCCTGACGTGTAAACTCTTAACAAGATCAGATTGATCAGACACATTAATGGGACCAATCCTTCGACTGTGACTTACCTAACTTCATTCATAGTTATATCCAGTGATGGACACTTCACTTGGCCTACAGAACCACATCTTGGCAGAAAACACTGCAGACCCTGATCTTCCGAGGATGGGATCCTCTGTGCTGACCACTGCCTGGGGCAGGATCTATGCACAGTGAAGATCCCACCTAGGTTGGGATCTTCACTGCTGACCCCAACTGGAGCAGGATCTTTGCTGCCTGCTGACCCCTACAGAGGGGTGGGAGCTTCGCTGCTGACCCCTGCCTGGGGGTGGGATTTTTGCTGCCTGCTGACTCCCATCTGTGGGTGGGATATTCACTGCCTGCTAACCCTACTGAGAGGTGGGATCTTTGCTGCTGACCCCTATCTGGGGTGGAATCTTCACTGCCTGCTGCCCCTACTGAGGGGTGGGATTCCTGGACCTACTGTCTAGTGCTCTGCTCTATCACTTTAACTATCATCTCCATCTTTCTATCACTATATCCCCCCCAGTCCCTCCTTCCCTATCTTCTCTTTGCTATACATCCACTCTCCTTTCCTATATTTCCACGGGCTTCCCCAGACCATCAGTTCTGGGGCCGCCCAGCAGGAGCTAAAAGAAGAATCTAGCCTGCCTCTGCGCAGCTATAAATGTGAGTCGGGGGGGGGGAATCAAACTCAGGCGATTTAGTATCCCCTGGTTACTAAATTGCCTGACGCCGGCCATTCAACACAAAAAAAAAAAAAAAAAATCACACCTTCACATATTCCAACAATACGGCAAACGGCCGGCGATGGCGCTTGCTCACCACAAGACGACAAAGCGGCGAATGGGAGGAACCCTAGAATCCGCAAAAAAAACCCACTAATAATAATAATAACGAACTAATTTCGAGAGACCTGGGTACGCATTGTTCGCACCTCTGGCATTTAGGCAATAGAGCTGATTCTGTAGAAAGCATGAATTAAAAGCTAAAAGAATTAAGCATTAATTCCTTTAGCTTTTAATAGCTATAGGCTTTAATTCCACGAATTAAGAGCTAACACATTTTATAACTTTTGGTGCCTGTAAAACCGTGCAGAAGAAAACTGGCCAACGACGGCGCGGGATAGAAAATAATGGAAGTTTGGGAGAGGCCTTTGCCCAGCAGTGGATCAGCAATGGCTAAAAAAAAGTAAAACCTATACAACTTATACAGTAACATCCCGAGAACTCCTTTGAAACATCCCGCTGCTCAGCTGTCCACAGCTATTGACAAAGATTAAGGCATATTCCCGACGCGGGCATTGGCTCTGGTCAACCTATTAGGTAGAAACTTTAAGCATCCTATTAGAGAATTAGGAGAGAGTGATTTCCCTTTATCTCAGAAATTCATCTGTTGTTTCCGAAGAAATTAATCATCCACACTTTCACCTGTCTCTATTTACATGGTAGCTACAAGTGGTCCCTAATTTCAGCTTAGTTTTAACTTATGTGCAAATAACCTTACAGTGTCTAAGAGGAAATCCTTGGGTGTAGTGTGAAAAAGTGGAAGTGCTTAATAGTGTAGATCACGGTGTTAAAAAAATTAAATCGCTTTAAAATTTGATGTCTCTGCCAGTAGTGTGTCAATCATTCTGAAAAATCCTGTTTCGATTCTCAAACTGTTTGAGGAAACGGGATCCGATCGGAAGCGTGCGAAATTATGCCTTTGGGAAGATGAAAATGAAGCAGTTTTGTGGATGAACTTGATTCGAGACCAAAATATGCCGATATCAGGGCTCTTAATAAAAGAAAAGGCTATGGAATACGTATATTTTCTGGGGCACAAAACATTCCAAGCCTGGTTGGCTGGACAAATTTAAAGAGCGTCATGGCTTACTCGAAAAAGTTATTTCTGATGAAAGTCAAGTTGCAATCGAAGAAGACTATGCCCATTGGAAAGAAAGTTTTGAAAAAAAATTATGGAGGACTACGAGTTCAAAGACATTGATGAAACATGATTCAATGTTGATAAAACATGTCTATTTTTTAAATATTTGCCGAACAAGACACTGACTTTTAAAGATGATAAATGTCTAGGTGGTAAAAATAATGAGGAGAGAATTATACTCTTGGTTGCATATATAGCTGGTAATGAAAAACTGAAGCTTTTGGTAATAGGCAAAAGTAAACAACATCGATGTTTCAAAGGAGTAAAGTCGATAGAGTTTGACTACAGCTACAACTACAACAAAAAACCGTGAATGACAAGCGAAAGTTTTCAGCAGTGGATTTTAAATTTCGATAGAAAGATGACGAAAGAAAACAGAAAAATCGAATTGATTGTCCTTCCCACTTTCACTCGGTAATTTCGAAACTTACAAGTGTGAAGTTTGTTTTCTTCCTCCTGAATAATTCGTCTTAACTGCAGCCAATGGGGCAAGGCATTTTCAAGAATTTGAAAATGCACTACCGAAGGCGCATTGTGGATTCTGTTATAGATTTGTGGATGTGCAATCAGGGTTGGCGAGAGTATGGAGTCAAGATGCGACGAAAACAACGATTAAGAATTGTTTCGCAAAAGCAGATTTTGCTAAAATGCTAATTAACAGAGATGAACTACTAGAAGACATTGAGAAATCTTGGGAGGAGTTCCATGCGAGGTTTGATCAGTGGAGAAATTGTTCTTGACGAATTTTTAGCAGTTGAAAATGATGTCATAGTAGCTGAATATCCGAGTGACTCCAACATTTTGGAGCGTATTTAAAGAACGAGTGACAATATCGACGATGAGTTGGATGAAAACGAGGGCAATATTAAACCTTTCAAACAAACATTGGCAGCATTTTAAACTTTGCATCGAGGCCTTCAGTGGGAAGAAAATGTAACAGAAAATATATCAGAGTGTTTAAAGTTTAAACAAATGTGAACATTTTTATGAACCGTGTACAGTAGAATCCAGTGTACAACAAAAAATAATCAAATATTTTAGGAAATAATTCTTAAAAGTGTACTAATAAATTGTGAGCATCATGTAAAGTCATTTCTTAATATGTTCGTATTAATAAAGTGTTTTAAAATATTAGAAAATTTATTCATTCCCACTTCTTTCCCATCTTTTACTATATTTCTGAATTTACAGTATTTTTCATTGAAAAGATCATATTTATTTATAATGAAATTTCTGTATAACGAATTTTTTTAAGGGAACGATCGATTTCGTTATATTGAAGTCCGACTGAATATTTGAAATCAAGTGAATGTTCCTCGAACCATTCAGGTACGATTTTTGCACGGCGGATAGTTGCGTGGTCACCTTTGAAAGAATCCTTCGCAATCCGGGCAAAAAACACACAAGGTGAAGTTGGCCCAAATAGGAGAGAAAGATATTAAGTGGAGGTAACACGCCTTTCTAACGTTATGAGCGAAACCAGTCCATACCAACAGAACATACCACCAAAATGTTTCTATGATTGGATCGACTAAGGAGCGCCAGGAAAGCTTACAATATGACAAATTATATTTGCATACCGTACGTTTAATTATCTGTTGCCGCCAAATGAAAAAGATTTCTATTTTTTTGGCCAGTGTCTGTGTAGTATTTAAAATAGCAAAAGCTATACGGCCAAGATAATATATATT
This sequence comes from Mastigoproctus giganteus, assembly GCF_048544385.1. Taxonomy (NCBI): domain Eukaryota; kingdom Metazoa; phylum Arthropoda; class Arachnida; order Uropygi; family Thelyphonidae; genus Mastigoproctus; species Mastigoproctus giganteus. The sequence continues at coordinate 214,054,319 of NC_143575.1, forward strand.
GATAAAATGGCCTCCTTTTGGATTGAGAGGTGCCAGATTTTAGTGATTGGGCAGTTTTGGAGAAGCACACTGAATATGCATTGAGCAGTCTTTATAAATTAGTGTGTGTGTTTAGTGGTGAAAATAAATTTCTTGATGCGGTTGGAGCGCGCTAAAAACTACTCTGAGCCGAAATTTCAATCTAACGCAATCTGCAGTGACGCGAGAATGGTCGACCCAAGAACTAAAATTTCCGATTAACAGGTATTCATTCTGTCGAATTTCAAGTGCCAGATTTGAGAGGTTCAATTTTACTTGATCTGTGCCTCTTGTATGAGTTGCCTCGGTAATTGCACAGTGATATAAATTATAATACCAAAAGATTTAAAAGACTTTATATTTATTCATAGGGAAAAATTCATAGGGTTTTATCATCCCAATCACTTTCGATCTTCAGCTTATCAAAAGGTGGGCAAGTTCAGTGGTCGAAGATAGTAAAAAATAGGCATTTCAAAGACTGAAACCTCTGTTTCAACAGTACAAGCGCTAAATTACTACCAGCTTAAGAAATAAGGGAAAAAAATATTCCGCAAAGTTTAATTATTTATTTTTATTATCAGAAAAACATTCTCACACTCTTGATATCGTTTAACCTTTAGTGATAAATATTTAGCTCACTGATTGTAAAACGTTTCCCTGATGAAAATTAGAAGAAATGATCGCATGAAAAAAGTGCAAAATTTGGTGTGAAAGAGAATAATTTTGTTAACCGTGTGAGGGAGAGATATAAATTTGGCTTGATGCTAAACCTCTTAGAATAAAATGTGCATAGCGCACAGAATATTTACTAGAATACCTGTCTTTAATTAAGTGGCTCATTATTATTTTTCTTAATAAGTCAGCATTTATTGATCGCAGGTCACTGGTTGAATGAATATTAGATTAACTCATTTTTTTGCATCTTTTTATAATTACTCGATGTTCTCCATTTAGTATAAAACCCAAACCATAAAGAGAGAACATAACATGTAGTTCTTACATACAATAACTACTTAATTTATACCGTCTCAAAGAGCTTACTAGCTTCCGCTAGATGTCACACATGATTCTGTATTTTTATGGATGCTTTAATTATACATAATTAATTTGTATAATTAAATTTAAACTTTTGCATTCTTCTGCGCTGACGACCAAATGCAATCTCTTATGAGAAAGCATTTGGTTGGAAGCACAGCAGAAAGAGGAGGAGACTACCGGCGTATTAAACCGGGTGGGGTGGAGTGGGGAGGGAGAATATACGGCTGTGTTCTTAGTTGCTTATAAGTATAGAAGTTAGACATAAGAAATATGAAGTATGCACCACTAGCTAACGTTCGATCACCTTTTTGATGCGAACTTATCAATAAAAGTGCGCACGAGTTCATTACAGAAGTTTTGCTGTAATGAACTCTCTCATTAAAGACATATTTCCAGTTAATGGAAACAATCCAAAATAAAGGTTGTAACATATGGCGTATAAGTGTATTAGTAAGTCACTAATTGACTGCACCTAAACTCGTTTTGTGCTCGTTATATAATACATCTTTAAAAGGGGTCGGCACCACTTTCTTTTTGGGCCTCATTTTTGTTTTTTACAACTATCAAAATCTTATTAAAAATTTCTTTAAACAATTAAAAAGTACCATTTTATGGCTATTCTGGATTTCAAGATCACAAAAATAGTAACTCAATATATTGATATTGTATTATTACAATTGTACTTTCATAGTTGAATAATAATAAATTAATTAATTTTAGTTATCATAAAGACATTAGAAAACATATTTTTCTTATTTACTATTAGGGTAGAATAATCAATAGCGTATTTATTCAGTTTAGCGAAGACCAGTCTGAATCTCTCTAATTAATTAAAAATTCAAAATTTTTATAAAATTTAAAAGTAAATAACATTAAAATTGAACGAAAGCTGAAAATTACATTTTGCGAAAACATAAAATTGAAAAATAAAATTTTATAAAACTTTAAAAATATTTTAAAAGCTTTTTCTAAATTGTACCCAAACAAATACAACAGAATTCCAATTATACGAATAACGGTTATAGGAAATTTAAATTAATTTTTTTTTTAATTTCCCCATTAATTTCATTAAAGGATATTGGCACAGTTAACGTTTTTAACTGTAAGAAGAAAATCACATGAATATAATAAAATCGTGATTTTATTCATATAAAGCATTATGAAAGAAGGGAAGAAGGTGTGTATAAATTGATATGATGCGCAAAAACTTAATCGCAAAAAAGCCTAGAAATTTGCTGTTTCTTCATTATTATAAATAAAAAATTATGCAATAATAAACGAAGATGCCGAAAATCTAGACGACGAAATAGTTTCAAGCGGGTCAAATCACAAAAATAATTTAATACGAACTAATAATGTATGTGAAGAAAAAAGAGAATTATGGACTATCTTTCAAACAGAAAACTTCGGCAATTATTATTTTATTTGGATTGTAAATTGAATATTGTGTACAGTACACAAATGTGCAAATAAAAAATTCAACTTAATGTAATTTTCTCCGAAAGTTGCCGACCTACCTTCACTAAAATCATGGGGTGGGTTGGCAATTTTCTGCAATTTTTGGTGACTGAAGACTGGTAATTTCAGTCAATAGAAATTATCACGCGATAAACTTCCATATAAAGTTCCACTTGTAAAATATTAATTACTACTTTAAAGTTAATACCTTATAAACACCTTAGAAATTTGTTTATTTTGATGGCAGTTAACCGCAGAAATGGGACCATTAAATATGTGAAATGTTCCCCATAATGCGTAATTAAATTACAGATCAAAGGGGTTTTGGGTCTGAGCCTGACACGTTTTGACAGTTCTTAAGCCGCGTGATATAAATTAATTAACTCAATAATTAAAAATTAGTACAAACTAGCTACAAAGACCATGGTGTTTATAAATTCTCAGGTTTCTCATCTTATTATCTGGTAAAAAGATTTCATCAGCATTCCAGGAGACCCATTAAATTCATTGGAAGAAGAAATGAAAAAGTTGCTTTTTATGAGATTCAAAATCATATTTTCATTCTCAGCGAATACAAAGAGAGTCTCTTTCTTCTTAAAGGTTTACAGAAATGAATATTCTTCTTACATTGAGCTGCAAACATCATAAAAGCAAAGAAAGGGAAATTAGTAGACTTGAAGAAAGGTATAATTGTATTAAAGAGATTCGAGGTGGGTGTGTGTTGCAACGTAAGCATTCGTTGGGTTTTGCAACGTAAGAACAGCTCCTTTAATGGAAGTCTGTAAATGTGTTCAGCAGAAGGTACTGCATTCACGCAGAGATTACCAGTAAGCGCGTAATTCCGTTTGGAAATCAAATTTACAGCCTTGGTGCTCAAGCGGATCACGTGACACCTTTCCGTAGCACGAAGAAATCACATCAGAAGAATTGGAAAGTAAAGTAACTTGACATAAAAACGAGAAATAATTGCAGTATTCCCCGTCGGGGCCACGATTCCTATACTATGTTTGGATTTAAGTCACGTTATCTAATCTGAAACAAAATTTTAAGAGACGGAATGATTTAATGATGGCGTTCTGCAGCCTTATTTTCGACAAGTCGATGTGAAAATGGTCGCAGGGAATGAACAAAGCCTTTTTTTATCCTTAAAGTGAGGAGAATACTTTCTGTAAGAGTGAAGTAGAAAGTGACACTCAGTCCAGGAAAACACATGATGCCCTCGACAAATTGACGACCCTTTTATGTCTAGATAACTAATGAAAATGTTTCCCACCCCTCTCTCTCTGCACATCTATGAAGCGTACTGAAAAGTATCGACAGCTGTTAAAATTTTTACATATTTCTCTTTAATGAAGCTTGACGAGAGAGAGAGAGAGAGAGAAAACAAATGACGTAGAGAGGAAGGCTGGTAGTTGAATTCTTGGTCTGATAGTTAAATAAATCCATTTTATTTATACGTGGAGAACGTTCTGCGACTTTTCGGGAATGGATGGACCATAGAAACAGGACGTGCTGCACAAATATAATTCGTCTCGTCTGCGAGTGAACAAGCTCGAGAGCTTAAGTTGTTTCATTTCAGTGATTGTACTGCTATCAATCCACCTGACATCTGATGAGAGCTAGAATAATAAGTGAAAATTTTCATTTCAATTGGGCCTTCAAACAACTGGTGTTTCTTCTTTTTAATACTTGTTTGAAAAACTCTTCGTTTGGAAAGTGAAATAAATGTCTAGAAAACAATACCTGATGAATTCAGAAACTGGATGCAAAAAATAATTTTGATATCATATACTTGGATTTCAGGAATGCTTTTGATACTGTCGCACGTAAAAGACTGCTGTACAAGTTGGAGCAGTGCGACTTAAGGGAAAGTTGCTGCTATGGATAAAGGGATTGTTGAGTACGAGAAGACAGAGTGGTAATCAACGGACATTGCTCTTCATGGACTAATGTTATTAGTCGAATACCCTAGGGTTCGGTGTTCGGCCCAGTGTTGTTTTCTATATTTATCAATGATATCGATGAAGGCTTAATATCTAAGTTTGCAGATGACACAAAGGTTGGCAGGGTTGTTAATGACAGTATTGACAATATGCTACTGCAACAGAATCTAGAAAAGTTGGGTTGATGGGCTGAGAGGTGGCAACTGAAGTTTAACATTGCCAAATGCAAAGTACTGCATATGGGTAGCAGTAACCCCAGAGTAACGTACCAACTCTACGGTATTACACTCAGGTAGCGGGAAAAAAAATCTGGGGATAATTGTGCAGTTACACATGACATTCTGAGCAGTGCAGACATGCCAGAACAGCTCATGGGTTTTGTTAATGATATACAGGAAATTTGCTAGCAGTGATAACGATGTGATTATCCCATTGCATAAGGCAACGGTCAGGCGACATCTTGAATACTACATATAGGTCTGGAGACCTCATTTTATGAAGGATATGGAGCTGCTAGAACGAGTACATTTCATTTTTTTATTAACATATATACAAACACATTTCTTATACAACCATCCAGTTCTGCAGGGAAACGCCTTCTTATTATAGACCATCTCATACAAATCCATAAATAACAATAAAACACTCAAAGACGCCATAGAAAAACATGTATGCGTGTATATACGTAACTGTTGTGTAGCGGTGGCACCTGGACCAGAGTTCAACTCCGCGAGTTATCAATGTATTGTTTACAGAATGCTGTAGTTTGGAAAGTAAATCACATGTGGTTTGTATGTGCTAACTTAACCGCACAAAAGCGGTAACCCATCCTCAGCACGAGGTGGGCCTGTATTAACTGAATTGCTCAAAAAGGGGCAGATCCCGCGCCCACCGAAGGCAGTGCTAAATCGGTGGGTGCCAGTAGATTTCTCTAGTTACCCATACTAGAGGGGGAAAAAGATAGAAAGAAATAAGTCACTGAAGGCTTCGTGAATTTCTGTATTACTAAGGATAATCCTGAAAGGCAAGCAGGATGCGAGAAAAAATAATTCATTCATAATGATGGAAAGAGTACAGAGAAGGGCAAGGAAATTGGTGAATGGAACAAAGGGTTGCTCTTACCAAGAAAAGCTTAAGTTCTGCAAATTGCAGTATCTGGAGACTAGGCACCTGCGAAGTGATCTGATTATTGAGGTGTTTAAGGCTTTGAATGTATTTAGCAAACTCAATGCTGATCAGACTACACACAATTTTAAACTACATTACTTTGGTCTAGTCAGCTCTTCTTTATGTACTTGCGGTCAACCTGAGACTTGGAGTCATTTATTATACGATTGTAGTTTGTATGTTTAACTTAGAGAAAAGCTAAAAGTGAAGATTGGTAATTTAGTTAGAGGCTGTGAAAGTGATCTTATTGCTAATCAGGATAAATTTCAAGCACTACAAGAGTTCTGTGTAACTGTTTTTCAACGGAAAAGACATTGGAATAATCTAATGCTTACTCATTAAGATTTGGTTATATACACTTTGATTACGGTATTCTGTGTGTGTGTGTGTGTGTGTGTGTGTGTGTGTGTGTGTGTGTGTGTGTGTGTGTGTGTTTTTAGTTTGTTTATGTTTATATTGTATGTATATGTGTTTATGTGTGTGTGTATGTATATATGTATATAATTTTTTTTTTTTTTTTGCTGGCTCTCAGGTGTGGGCAGCCTGGGAGCGGAATTGCTGGCACCCACCGGTATAGCACTACTTCCGGTGGGTGCGGGATTTTTGTGCATGAGGCACTGTTAAAATAGTAGACCAGGCCCAGTACCAAGTGACTATGGGCGGCCATTAGGGAACAGCTGTGCAGGTACCAGCTGCTCCCTGGTGGCGAAGAGACCTGCCATACAGGTCTGTTTTGCAGAGGTTCTGCACAAATTCAGTTTATCAAGTGGAGATAGACGGAAGTCTAGGTGCCACCTTAGACATAATAATAATACACACGAGGAGGCACAAATTGAAATCGAGAGAGGACGGTTGTTGACCAGATGGGCGGAAGTTTGCCTTTAGCCAACGGGTGGTTGATTGTTGGAACAAACTTCCATCTGTTGTTGTGAAAGAAGTTGATTGATTAAATAAATTCAAGGAAGAACTATAGAAGCTATTGGAGGGAATGAATAGGTAAAATGGGAGGTGTCTAAAAAATTTATCTGCGACTGGAGGAGCGTGTAAAGTTTTCTTCAGTGGAGGATATAATTAGCCTATCAGGCGGAGGGGGATTCGCGTTTCCACTGCGAATTTCAGCCGCACAACATGCAAATGAGGCCCCTGAACACATATGAGGGGAAAAAAAACCGGCACAATATGGTGTAAGTGGCTTATGCACCTGAAACAGTACAAGAATTTTACGTTAACGAGTGACAGAGTGTTGGTTCGACAAATTTGTCGTTCACTTGCCAATATTATTGCCTATTTTATTTTTTGGCAACACTTCCAGTTCATTAAAAAAAAGTAATCGTAAAAAGTAATACAAGAACACAATCCATACTTCTATGTGGATTGTGTTCTTGTACACGCAAAAACTTGTCAGTCACAGTTCAGGAAAACAAATGTGCATACATTTCTCATAATTTTAAAGACAAGGGATGATATGCCTTGAGGGCGTTTACACCCCATCTTTTGGAGTCGTCAAGAGCGAGAGAACAGAATTATATGCGTTTGAGTGACCGCGGACAAGCTAAAATGACTATTAAATACGATGATGTTCTGGTTTTATCTCTCTATCTTGTGAATTCCTCTGATCTTATGTGGTCATCATCCGTCCCGGATTTTTCGTCCAGAAAACAAAGAAAATCGACCTCAGAACACGCAATTTACAGACAATATACACGGAGCAACATGGCCTTTAGTCACCGAAAAAATCGAAATAATAATAAGCATTCGTCCCGGAGAACATAAAATTTAATTAATTTTATTTATTCATATAATATTATAATATAATATATTATGATATAATATTATATTACTTGCCTCTGCATACGGTGTAAGGTTCCTTTTAAAAAGAAGGTTTATCACTATCGTTTCCATTATGTGAAAATTTTTAAAAAGTTTGAATTATTCTAATTAATCTGAATAATTTTAAATTTTAACAGTTGCTAAAAGTAAAGTGTTGCAATTAACTTTGTGGCAATGTTAAGTAGACGGGGTGGTAAAAAGTAGTGTTCATTGAATTACAGCTTTTGAAGCAAAGGAAAAAGTATTAATAGAAAGTTTTCTTGATCGAACACTAATAATGGAGAATATGGTTTAGTAAAAGTATTTTTAAACTAAAATAGCATCTACTAAAAAATAATTGCCTTTATTTATTTGTTGGGTATACCTTCCCTATTTATGATAATACTTTATTTTGTACAAATGTGTAATTCCATCCATCAGCTTTACTTTTCTCGGTGTTTCTTCTGCAAAACTGCATTTTTAATACATTTTGTAGACCTGTGCACGTAGCTACTTTTCAATATTACATTTTTCTCACGCATGGATTTTTCAACCAGCGAATAGAACACAACTTGCACGGCTGCTAGTTTTTCACTTCTATCAAAGATACACATTTTTCTTGTGTTTCCTGTGAATTTTAGCTACAGTACTTCGAGGAGAAAAAATGTAATTCGAAAGAAAGATGTAAAGAGGCGGTGGCTTCCTCTGATTTTTAGCAGTCACCTACCACAAGAGGATATATGTATTCGAGGAAACGGGTTTTTCTCGTTGGCTTCTGTCAAGCTCCATTCAAAAGCAATCATGCATAACGTTCAATATTTATGAAGACCCCTACTGTAGCAGGTTGTGATATGAAAGGAGAGCAGATAACAGTGAAAGCCAGCTTGGGAAGTTTCTTGGCGACTATATCAACAGGTCAGCTGGAAGTAGAGAAAGCCCAGAAAAGTTACGAAAAGGAGCTCACATTTGACTTAAATTTTTTTTTCTTTTAGATGAAGATCTGGGTTTCCAACACCCGGTCAATAATGACCCCAGAAAAATATTTTTAGGCTCTAACCCAATGGAAATACAGCAGAACAAGAAATTAATCCTAAATAGTTTCTTCTCATCTAAAAGAAAGGATTAAGTGAAATAAGACAGATGAAAGAGACATAACCGTATCTTGTTAAATCTTGATTGCAATGGCTTTTTTTATTTAGAAATGGATGAACACGCCACTTAAGAAATTAGACTGACTCTCTCAAATATCAATACAATGAAAAAGTTCAGGATAATATTTTTCTTCCCAAGAATACTTCTACAAGGCGGTTTCAGTAATACTTGCGAGTGAAACTGAACATGGCATGTAATGTGGGCAATCACGGTTATGGCATCTAATGATTTCTTTTATTCCTATCATCTTTCTAGAAGGAAACATCGAATAAACCTCATTATCGTAAAAATCCATTGGAAGATCACATCACATCCTAGCATTTAAATTACACACAATGTCTCTTTTGCCACTTTAATGTACTAAAATTAGATCAGTTGCTCTCCTGCGAGCCACTGCTATCCACAAATTTCTACTAAAGGTAGAGCGTACTTCAGTGATGCCTAAGCGGTGCAATAACCTAGGTCTGAGGATTGCATACCCCACAAAGTAACATTTTCAGATGGCAAACGGGCACTACTAATCACATGAGATCACGATAGGGCCATTTATCTGTTAAAGATACTAACAGGAGATATTTGATCCAAGGGAAAACTAATGCGGAACGAGGACGAATGTATTGCTTACGTCTTTCATCTGAAAATGAGGTTGCCAATATACCAAGAGAGTATCTTTTGTATATGCAGCATTAATACGCTGGGCACGTTGATTATCTACTGAAAGCACAGAATACTCGCATTTCGCAGAAATATTTCATGGCGTTATCAAATAATATATTTCTGCTCCTGGTATTTTTCTATCTAATATCCAAAGTATAATTGTTTTCTGGCTACTTGTTTATTGCAGTAACCGCAGTCCACTGTTTTTGGATATTTCTTCAATTGATTTTTTTAACTAATACTTTTTGTATTGCGCTTACATTTAACCTGGCAAATGGAAGTGTTTGCTTGACGTATGAAATGCGAGTTGTGTTATTCTCATATATGGTCCCCAGGGGTAAATGGTGCATGGTGAAATATTGAAACTTCTATCTACGATATATGACGGACAAGGGTAACACTCCGAGTGATCACAGCAGGTAAATGGTGAAAGACGCATGTGGGCAATCATTACGCCGCAGATACGAAAGAGAGGGAAGATTAGGAGCTTGAATTTTACGGTCTTTGCTGGTTACCTTCTTCTTTAAGGTATAAAGAAAGACGGATCGATCAAAGTTGATGCAAAAAAGAAGCTATGAATAGGAGAGAAGAAATTGTTTCGTCAACTTAAACGATCGTATTTGGAAAGTTTGTTTGCTATTTTAGAGACAGCCATTTGGATGCTGTTTTCATTTTGCGCCAAGGCAACTAAGATTGTAAGGTATATCGTCAGTGTACGGTGCCAGTAAATTGTGCTCATTATAAGGTCAGTTAACCTTTGGGTGAATGAAAAAGAACCGGTTTCTGCAAGAAAAAAAAAAAAAAAACATGCAATTCTCACTAATTCGACCACCGTGTAAGAAAAGCTCATAGGGTTCCTTCCGCCTAGAAATAAGTCGAATCCGGGCTTTTAATTCATGATATGTAAGGAATGTAATGTATTTAGCATCAAAGAAACTAAGGCTATGAGGCATCAGTATACTGTGTCAGTAAATTTCATGTACTCTGTGGTCGATTTGCCTGTTTGCTTGACGAAAAACCAGTTTCCTGAATTAAAAAACTATGCTACCCTCACCTGACCGACTACCTCAATCATGTTCTGAAAAAGTCCATAAAAATTCCTCGCGTCACTGAAGGGATTCAAACTCAGATCTTTTGCATCCAGTGCGAGAGACGGCCAACGTGAAAGGACGGAGACGGTAAACACTGTACTAGTTGAGGCCCGCTTTCATGCGCACACCAATAAAGATACACATTTGTGTATAGCATCATCTACTAAAAAAAGTGGTCAATGGCAATGTTTTTAGGAGATACTGCTTCGAAGAAGTCTTAATTTATAATATAGTTGGGAAAGGACGTTGTGTGGTTTCTATTCATACCGTAAATTTTATACCACATATAATAATATATATAATAATAAAGGGCATTATTATACCATGTGAAATTATTAACATAATGATTTTGTTAAACTCATATGGAATACAAGTTAAATTTAGTGGTTACGTAAGTCTTAATTTAGTTAATCTGTTTTTACACTCTTGCTTTGGGAACGTTAAGCATCAAATGAAAAGCCTTGGGATTACTGTTTTGATTTCTTTTGGTGTGCACCAAAATAAAAAAAAAAAAAAAATCACGAACGATTATGAATTAGGAAGAAGAGCAAGGAACAAATAAAACAGAATATACAAAATATAAAGAATATATATAAAATATACAAAGCATATATAAAAATGCTGTTTACTGCTGTATGTTGGGACGCCAAAAGTCCTGCTACGCCATCAGGCGTTGATAAAACTTAATGGTGTAGTGCTTAATTACAAAGCAGTTTAATATTTTTCTAGTTCTCATTATGTGTCAATCACGAACGCTGTCACTAACTCACGTACTATTTAATCTCCTATATAGTATTTTTTTACTGTCTCTCATTTAAACAGAAACCAAACTCTACATAGAACAGAAACAGGATGGGTTTGATCACGGAACTTTTTATGCACCCTAAATGCAGATCAGTATGGACGATGGCACATTCAGAAGCAAAAGCTGTGGGAAGGGGAACGTACAATTTCAACTACATAGGAGTCCTTGCGGTTGCGAAGTGTACAGCGTTACTGTTCTTTCACACTGACTAGACCAGAAATGGCCTAGGTTCGATTCCTCACTCGGGCGATGGTTGAAAGTAATTTTTCTTCGGAACAGGAGCCTTGTGAGCTAAGGCTCACCCTTCGTGGTCAAGTTAGAGCAACGGTTCTCAAACTTTCTGAGCCCACGCCTCCCTTGACCTGTAAAATTTTCCCGGTGCCTCCCTTGAAGTAAAGCATCTATAATTGTGCAATATCTTATTTTTAATATGTTAATACAATAATTATTAATACTACATGAAATAATAAGCATCTGTAGGTTGTTCTAAATTACTAACGTAATTTAGAACAACCTACAAGTTCTAAATTACTAACGATTATTATCAGTAAGTAATCAAGCCAAAAACAATAAAAAACACAATCGCACACCGCTGAAACCATATTTTCAACCATGCAGCTAATGCTATACTATGCAATCTACCTATATATGTCATACATAGTACACACTAAATTATATATATTACATTACATCATATCAATCATATTTCATCAATCCATTTCAGCAAAATATAATATTTTTTTTCCAAATGTTTATCTCATGTTTATATCGAAGTTAGAGTGAGATAGGTGGTGGTAAATGCTTTAAAAATAGGTTATAAAATTTAATGTTATGTTATGAAAGTTTATTTATATGTATATATTTTTTATTTATATATGTTATGTTATGAATTTCTGTTAAACTTTTCGCGCTTCCTTTTGCACTAGTCCGCGCCTCCCACTTTGGAAACCGCTGAGTTAGAGGAACAAAGCTCTTCCACCACGGGAACTCGTTCTGTACTCAATCCGTTTTCAATCTTCGATAGTCTCAGGATATTTTTATTTCATTAATATTTCTAGTTAATTATAAAGAAAACACTAATGTATTATGTACCTCATGTCTCCTTCTGCAAGATTTGAGATGACAATCTTTGAATTAAAACTTACTGAATATATTAATAATTGGGATTATAAACTGTTCACAACTGGTGTCTTCAATTTATTTTAGCCCTTGGGAACTGAGATATGCTGTTCTGCCCCTCTCTCTTTTACAACTACTTTAGTCTAGGACCCATTAAAGTTATAAGCAATTTTTAACCAGCCATTTTCAGTAAACTAGACACTAATATTTTCCAGTCACATACAATATTTCATTTCAAAGTCTAGTATTTAAGAAAATCAGTTAATCAGTTCAATATTTTAACTTATATTGGAACTTTAAAGTTCTTTGTGATAAAGTGTGAAATTTTAATAATTATAATAATAAATTGTTAAAGATTATTCATGACGACTGGAAGTAGTTCTTGTAGGCCTTCATATACATAAGCTTTGATCCTTCTATTACAGTCTTTGCGATTAGCACAGCGGCTACGACTGCCATTTTCCCACCGTGAGTAAAAGGGGTGAGTTCGATTTACTTAAAAATGAGAGGGATGGAAACCAGTAGAACTCAGATTCTTCATCTTTTCAAAGGGAATACTGACACATCACGATGTAAGCTGTCTTAATTTTGAATAGTCAGACCACTGCTGTACACAAACGTTTTCTTATATCCCATTTAGGCAGACGCATACACATTTTACATATACAAGATAGAAGATAAGGTAGAACATTAAGATTAAGTTTGAAACAAATGATTTACATTAACAACTTAAATCACATCATCAGTATCAAATCTAAAGATATATCCGCTACCCATTAACACACACGATTTAATATCTTTCATAAGAGCAAGTGAGAATGATTGAGAAAGACAATAGTTTGGAAAAGTATTGGAAATATAAACAAAATGAAAGGATAATTTGTACTTGGTTCAATTTTAATTAGAGAAGAGATAATTAAGGCTTCTTACTGGGTGAAGATACAGTTAATTATAATAGGACAAAAGTCTCCTTAATGTTCTTCGCAGCTATTACTACATCAAAAGATACGAGCAGATTTTCAGTGTAATCAGCCCATAATGATGTCATCGATGCGTACTGTATTAGCTCCAAGGTTTGCTGGTTACATTAGCTGACATCTTTCGAGAAATTGCTTTAAAAAGTGGGAAAGACTATATTCTTATTAGAATTAATTATCTGTTCGATATAACGGAATCGTACACTTACCCTTTTCGGTTACAATACTGGAAAATCACTCACGAGAAACTTCTTTAATGCTATGATATTGGTGTGATATATAATAATAGAAAGTGTAACAGTAAGATAAAAAAAAGTTAGAGGAACCAAAGCGGAAAGCCTTCTTGGTCTTTAATAATAATAATGATTAGTAAGCTTGAAAACACATACCAAAATTCTTTTGAAGATGCCCTCCATAGGACTTTTGCCTTTTGAACAGTATGTGATCACCAAAACATAACAAATAAACGTTCAGTAGATAGCATGATCTATAACGAAGACTGCAATCGTGCTGAGTGGAATAAGCTAGGGCAAAAGGGTGTTAAAATTTTGTGGCATATTTGTGAAACTGCTCCGCATCTGACTAGAGAAGATGCAAATAAATTGACATTGATAAAGCCGACGGCAATAAGAGAAACTATATGAGGAATATATAAAAGAAATGCACCTACTTACTGTAAATTCGTAGTCGGTGTGGCAATATCTCTAATGGTAGTGAGGGTCAAGGTTGACCAGTACACTGACGCCAAATACTTTTTGGTTAACGTGGCATAGTCTTTCTCGGGCTTTGGATAAGCCCACTCTCCTACGAATCCTTCCATCTCAGACAACATGAAATAAAAGCACCCAAACCAATGAGATAGGAGAAGGAGGATATGAATAAGATTAACTACCCTCCACAAGTTAGGATAAATGGTCCTTGACTCCACCATATAGTAGAACCTGTAACATCTGTACACTTTAAGAAAACGCGGAAAACGAATCAATGGAAACACTCCAATGTGGATCTGTATCAAGTCCAAAGGAGCAATGGCTGCTAGGTCCATTAAGAAAGGCCTGGACTTTACATAATGGCATACTAACTTTTTACCATCGCATACCATGAGTCCCTGTTCGAGATAGCCAGTTCGAAACTGCACCGCAATATCCAGCAGGAAGACCAAGTCTGAAAATCCATCCGCAGTGTACCAGTACACAGCCAACATGCTCTGCATCTCTGGGAAGGCTTGTCGAATGATCAGAGTCCACACATTATACAGCACACATGCTGTCAATACCCACAACCATCCAAAGATCACGTTTTCGTCTGGGTTGATAACCGCGCACCATGGAAAGAACTTGTTTCGATATTCCGGATTGCCTTGGTACGATCCACTGTCTGTCACAAAATTATTTTCACCAATTTGTCTCGTGGAAAATCTCTTCAAAAATGAGTCCTCTCTTTTAAGAGGAGGCTTTTTTGCCACTTGTGTAATTGCTCCTGTTAGCTGGACTGTAGTTCGAAGCTTCAACCATCGCGACCTGCTCTGGGAGGAAGTGGCACCTGTGCTGCGGGTTACCTTTTTGGATACTTCAGGATTTTTTGCATCCTCTGTATTTTGGCTAAGGTCCTGACCAGGTGACGCTCCATTACTCCCTGTTCCTCCTCCTCCTCCTCCTGGAAAGAAAAAAATATTAACAAATTTCGTGTAAATATGTGTAGAATAAAAGTAATGTAACTAGGATCAGAAAGATAACAAAATCTTACTTAACATCTTATATACAAAACGTTTCTTTGTCTGTATTTTATGCATGCCTTCGCAGCTAACAAACTGGCTATAATTGCTGTCCTTCCATATCGTGGAAAATGCTTGGGTCTATAATTCTGCCATTTGGAAGGAAGAAATATTAATGTTTTATTATTTTTTTTAAATGTTAGTCGTAAGCAAGGTTTGGATGATTTTTTTTTCTGGAAACTCGTGTGTTTTTAAAAATTAACATCTTGCATAACAGGATTCGCCCCAATTACATTTTAAAAATAATATAAAAAACAGTCTTCAAAATATGATTTATAGAAACCATTTTGTTTCAAAGTAGCACATAGCTAAAAGCCTGAAATCGTAATAGTTTTAATACAAAACTAAATTTTGTCTTAATATTTCTAGAGCCTGTACAAGACCCATTTAAATTTAACTTCAAAGTTATTACGTGATTAATGATGTAAAACCTATATCACTCCAAGTGATATGACATGATTAGCTCACATTCACAGCTATGGGTAGGAAAGCAAGTTCTCAGATCGGCTAACTACAACCCAACGGAAGAGGCCTAAAGAATTCCTCCATTTGCAGATGAATATCGAAACCAGACCTTCTAAAAGAAGTGAATGAATCACAATGAACTGCTACCTTTGCAGGTAGCGATTCATTGTGCCGACTAAGTTGCCGCGGGGAACGATTTCAATAACAAACTAAAATTAAATGAATAATACTTAACTCCACGTCCTGAAAGCTAGTTTACCTACTGTGTTACTGAATTTGTATGTGTCTTGGATACGGTAGATATGCCTTATACTTTACATTTATTCTTATTTTAATTATTATATTACGTTCTCTGTCGGGTCAACGATGTTTAATATGTGCTTGCATTAATACTTTATATTATCTTTCTTTTGATTCTAAAATTTTTAACTACCTTTTATTGGTTTAGATTCAAAATGACTTAATCTCTAAATTTATTACTATTATTATTTCATATAACTTAGCAGATATTGATCATTACAGAAACAGAGAACTCCTTGTCGTTTTTTTGCCTTCAGTCTGGGTGGTCGGCCCGAGACGAAGTCACCTAGGTTGTGGGTAAACAGCGATAAGTTTCTTTTATATATTTTAATTATTTATATTCTCTTCTTTCCCCTTGTTTTGTCTATATATATATATATATATATATATATATATATATATATATATATAAACATAATATAATATAGAATACAATAATGATTATATAGCTAATTATTGATAAGTGGATACATTGAATGAACTTTTTCAAGAGCTAAACCCATTTAATATATCCCGTCAATAATTAGCAAGGCTATCTGTTTCTGATTTTTATCTGCCTGTTTAACTAGGTCCAATTAATAAACATAAAGGCGATTTTTGCTAAACTTTAAATTTAACAGCAAACAGGCAAGATAACAGCTAGCCCGACAGATAGCTGTGAAACGAATATACAGAATATAATACAGAAAACAGAGGGCCAACCATAATTTTCATATCAGTTGTGGTGATATTATTTAATTTATATTTGTGCAAAACAAAGCTAGTGCTGACATAAGGAGAAAGGAAGTAAGGATAAGTATAGTAATAGTACCTCAATTTCCCTCCAATTGCTCTAAGTGATCTAGAGGTATAAAAATGTAGGGTTAGATAGCAAAACGTGAAAAGTAAAGAAAATAGCTTTATATAATGGTATTTGGGAAATACCGGGAGCGTAACTGCCCGACCATTTAGTAAGGGATCCTGGTATGCCTACACGGGGTTAAATGATGGTATTTAATGGACAAAAATAGGTTTAAAATAATGAAGACATAGAATAACAATAAGGAAATAGCCATTCCTTTATTTCCTCATTGTTATTCTATAATTCATATATATATATATATATATATCCGTCTGAATATGTGCTTGAACGAGTCGACATCCATTCACTGTCCAACTCCAAACCGAGAGTTAACTTTTTCTCTTCCTCATCTATCCTTGTTAATTCTGTTCTTTAGAACGACATTCCTTCTATTTCCGGAAAATAACTATCTGTAGAAATTTCGGTCCATTGTCAATAGGTATCTTCAGTCTTCTCAAAAAATTATTATAAGTACTATACGTTCATGTGCCTTTAGTGTTTTGGGTTACCATGAAAAAATAAATCAATTGAAAACACTAAACACATATGCCTTCACACAGAAATTAAAGGAAACCCGATTTCTTTTCGTCCGTAATATTTAATCTGTTAAGAAGTAACGGTTGAATATAATGAATGTTCTTGATGTAGGCGTTCTCAACCAAACAGTCAATAAACGTTATTAGTTTTGAAACTAATTATTTCAAATCATGAAGTTAGGCGTTATTCATTTAATCTATCAGTATCCGTAGCCGAGTGGGCAGGAGCGGGAGTGCAGTAGCACACGCTCTTTGAGTAGACCGGGGTTCAAGCCCCTGAATACGGTCGATCTGCCAACCCGCAATGGACCAGCGTGGCAGATTATGGTCCATTTCCCTCAGCATGAATTGTTGAGGAGGCTTCCACCCTGCAGTGGGTTGATAATGGCTGCACTTTACTTTTTTTTTTTTTTTACATTTAATCTAATTATATACTGGGGTGAAAATTTAAGGACCAGTCAGGTTTCTACCTGTAGCTGCTCATAGGAGTGGCCTGGATATGGGAAAATATACCAAAGGAACCTCGTGAGGTACAGAAATGATGAAGGAAACAACGACACAACAACGGAAACAAAACGGTACACAGGGACTTTATTCAAAAATGGCAACATAGCACTGGCTGCCATGATACAGATGCATCACTGTCAAAGATGGAACAAAGGGAAAAGGTGGTCCTCAGTAGGAGATATGTCCAATCCCTAATGCCGATGCAGGCTTTGCACCGCCTGTCCATAGAACAATGTTGTTTATAAGTTCTTGCGGTAACATCGTCCATTCCTCTATCAGCGCCATCTTCAGCTGGTGAACATATTCTGGTGGGTGTGGACGTGCCGCTAGGCGTCTCCCCAGGGTGTCCCATATGTGTTCGATGGGATTTAGATCGGTAGAACGGGCAGACCAATCCATACGAACAATGTCCTCACTTTCCAAAAGCATATCAACAGCTGCAGTGCGATGGGGTGTGGCATTATCATCCATAAACACGAACTCGGGGCCAATGGCACCTCGGAACAGATGCACATGGAGAAGGATTACCTCAGAACAGTAGCGTGCACCGGTTACAGTACCGCCTTCCAGTATCTGGAGTAATGTACGTCCATTCAAGAAAACGCCTTCCAAGACGAGAAAACCTCGACCGCCATTCGATCCCTTTCAGTGATGTTTGGGGGGTGATACCGTGTGCCAACCTCTCGCCAGATTAGCTGACGTCCAGAATCGCTGCTGAGACTGAATCTACTCTCATCAGTAAAGAGTACCTTAAGTAAAGATTTTGTGGTTGTTACCTTTAGAAACAGTGTTGGTCCTTAAATTTTGCACACCAGTGTATATTAATTCTAACGTCGTGCCTGCACATCAATAAAAAGCTTGCAAAGTAATATATTAATTTCTGTAGTGGTCAGCAGCAGGAGTGCAATAGCACACTCCCTTTGAGCAGACCTGGATTCAAGCCCCTGACTGCTAAATACGGTCGATCTGCCAACCCATACTGGAGCAGCGTGGCAGATTAGGGTCCATTCCCTCAACATGACTTGTTGAGAAGGCTTCCATCCTGCAGTGAATTGACAATGGCTGAAGATTTGTTTTATTTTCTTATATTATTTATTCATTTACACTGAGTGATCACTGAATTATGACAACCTATCTAATACTTCGTAGGTCCTCTTTTTGCCCTCAGTACAGCAGCTATCTGAAGTGGCATTGATTCATCAAGATGTCGGAAGCGTTCGGGAGGTATGGCCAACCAAGCTGTGTGTAATGCGGTCATCAATGGGGGTGATTGGTGTATCCAGACGCCTGATATGCCTTTCCATAGTGTCTCACAAGTACTCTATGGGATTGATATAGGGGGAAGTTCGGAGGCCAATCAATATGCTGGAAATCAGAACTGTGTTCCTTAAACAATTCCTGCACAACAAATGACCGATGGCTCGGTGCACTGTCATCTTGAAAGACACCATCGCCATTCCGGAAAAAAAGTGTAACGTAGCATGGTGTACAGCAAGCACGATAGTGGAGACCACTGATACGTTGTTCCACATGCACCAGGGGTCCAAGTTCCCGCCAGTGAAACAAGCCCCACACCATTTGATGGCAAGCATGATGGATAAAGAGCTTCATGTTGTTGACGCCAAATTCGTACACGACCATCCACGGTGGGGAGTAAATAACGTGACACATCCGACCAGCACACCTTCTTCCAGTCTTCTAACGTCTAACTTGCATGCTCTTTGCACAGGCCAGGAACCTTGGTTAGGAGAGGATGCCGTAGGGGGTCGTCTGCTGATATAGCCCATACGTGCGATCGTGCGACCCATGTTCATGCCAGATACTGTCCCAGGTTGGCCCATGTTGAATTGGGTAGTCAACTCTTGAACAGTGCTGCGCCTGTACGAGTCGTCGGACTTGGCGCTCACCTCTAACATCAACCTTTCGCTGACCTTTGCAATTTTGCCGTCGGGTTGTTGTCTGACCATTTTGACGCCAATCCTGGTTCACTTTAACTACAGCGGATCTCGAACACCCCACCAGTTCAGCCGTTTGGGAAATCGAGGCACCAAATCGTTGAGCACCCACAATCTGTCCTTTATCAAAGTCCGATAAATCCTTCCTTTTACCCATCACGCTCAGAATTTTACTACCTACTGAACCACTGACACCTTATCTATGCTACGCAGGTCGACTAACTGCGCACTCTAGTACCTCACGTGGTCAACGAGTCGCATTCAGTTTTCATAAGGATGGTCATAATTCAGTGATTACTCAGTGTATATTATAAATATAATAATGTAAATAATATAAATTGGATAATTTATTCTCTAAATAATTGCGACATGAAGCCCAAATCCACATTGGTATTTGAAAGAATTTCGAAATTCTAGTTCATATTAAGTGATCATAGCTTTAAAAGTGAGGATTTATAATTATTTATTATCAAACAGCTCCTTTAAAAGCTTATTACAATCTGTAATGGATCTAAATTTCATTCGCTAATAAAATAAAAAGTAAAAAACAATTATATCTAAAATACATATTTGATGCACTTGAGCATCTATATTCGGTTAACAATTTAACTGTTGAATAGTTCTTAAGTCTGGCATTTCTTGCAGAAACAGCAGGACAACATGGCCCTTTGCATAAGCATATGCATGTGCTGAAGAAACGTCTACGCTAATATAATATCACCTTATAGAAAGTTTGGAAGAAATTTGGGTACCTGTTATTTTCCTTTGGTCCACTATGACATTATAGTAGTTTCTCCAGTTCCTTAGAGAGAGCTGGGTTGGAATTCTTTTTTGGTGACTGAATGAATTCTTAAAGGACCTTTGAATCACAGCTGTCGTTTCCTGATCTAAGGTAGAAGGAGCAAGGTTTCTCCACATGTATTATTCCCGATTCGGATTGCACACCAGCCTCTGAATAGACATACTTGTACAGAAGTAATATACGCTAAAGATCACATCTGGTACCATGTGAATTCAGCGGTCTGATACTAGAGCAATCAAAAACAACTGAAACGAACAGCTGTTAAAATGATGTTTATCTTTGTTCCAGAGCAAGCAGGTTGATCTTTATAGATAATCGTTATATTTTTTTATAAGAATCTCACCTTATAGGTACAGCATCTGGTTAACAGCAATACTGCCTATTTTATACAGGGTCATCGAAAAAGGTGTCCGTGATCTCCTTTTTAATTATCTTCGGAAATATTTGATCGATTACTGTGATCGTAGCAGCAAACATAGTGCATAGTGTGCATAGTGTTAGGGTCAGGCGCCACCTGTGATTTCTCACATCTGCGCCATATGTACGCTGTGAAGAAATACAGAACTACTGTAAATGCCAGAAAAGTGTTGTCTGTTGTATATGACATATTGCGTTAGGTTCTGTTGGGTGTCCTGGCATTTGGCAGCGGGGCCCCTGGTGGGACCTCACGTTGCCCGCACACACCGCTAGGAGGTAGCCAGGCTGCCCTTTATTCTCTGGCTGGTCTCCGCCAGGGTCGCCTGAGCGTCCTGGACGAAGACCAAGTTAAAAAAAAAAAAAAAAAAAAGAGAGAGGAAGGGAAGAGAAGAGAAGAGAAGAGAAGAGAAGGCCTGGGGAACAAGAGGAAGAGGGATCTGAATGTGAGGAACAAGCTAAAGTGGATAGATAGAGAAGGCAGTCCACCCGAGTAAGGAGAAATAGGGGATGGGTAGAGGGATCAAAAGTCACAGGGGCAGGCGCCACTGTGCGAGTGCCAAAGGCCAAGCACTCTCTGGGGGTCAGCTTTTCAAGGAGTGCCAACCATGATGATGCCAGCATAGTA